>NW_027514653.1:96499-147890 GCF_048772815.1 Callospermophilus lateralis | reverse complement strand
AATTTGGTGAGCCACAGTAGGATTTGTTTATGATCATTTGCAACAGTTCTCTCCAAGATAGGAAAAAATATTTGCTATTTCGGAAACTCTAAATCAACGTTTAGTAGCTCTTGAAACTTGACAAAATAAAGGAGTTCTCAGTTTTGTCTCTATGGTTTGTTTCCTCTTCAAGTAGCCCTAGGCACAGACTGTGGAAAAGCACTTTCATTGAGAGAGTTTGCTAAGCTTCTAAGAAATTACAAGTTTCCGAAATACCAGCAAATATTTTTTCACCCAATCTTGATGACACTTGGTGGTAATGATCAGTACACAAATCCCACTTGGCTGCCCAAATTTTGTTCTTCTAGGTTGAAGCGTTCGTCTACAGTAGCAGTTTTTATATTTAGGTTTCTCTCTGTTCTCTCCTTTATAGATAGATGAATTTGGAACTCTAAATCCAACATGGATTGTAGTAGCTCTTTGAAACTTGACAAAATAAAGGATATCTCAGTTTTGTCCCTATGCTTTGTTTCCTCTTCAAGTAGTCCTAGGCACAGACTGTGGAAAAGCACTTTCATTGAGAGGGGTTGCCAATCATCTAAGAAATTACGAGTTTCCGAAATACCAGCAAATATTTTTTCACCCAATTTTGATGATACTTGGTTGTAATGATCAGTACACAAGTCCCACTTGGCTTACCAAATTTTGTTCTTCTAGGTTGAAGCGTTCGTCTACAGTAGCAGTTTTTATATTTAGGTTTCGCTCTATTCTCTCCTGTATAGATAGATGAATTTGGAACTCTAAATCCAACATGGTTTGTAGTAGCTCTTTGAAACTTGACAAAATAAAGGAGTTCTCAGTTTTGTCTCTATGGTTTGTTTCCTCTTCAGGTAGCCCTAGGCACAGACAGTGGAAAAGCACTTTCATTGAGAGGGGTTGCCAAGCTTCTAAGAAATAACGAGTTTCCGAAATACCAGCAAATATTTTTTCACCCAATCTTGATGATACTTGGTGGTAATGATCAGTACACAGATCCCACTTGGCTCACCAAATTTTGTTCTTCTAGGTTGAAGCGTTCGTCTAGAGTAGCAGCTTTTATATTTAGGTTTCACTCTGTTCTCTCATATATAGATAGATGAGTTTCGAACTCTAAATCGAACATGGTTTGTAGTAGCTCTTTGAAACTTGACAAAATAAAGAGTTCTGAGTTTTGTCTCTATGGTTTGTTTCCTCTTCAAGTAGCCCTAGGCACAGACTGTGGAAAACCACTTTCATTGAGAGGGGTTGCCAAGCTTCTAAGAAATAAGGAGTTTCCGAAATACCAGCAAATATTTTTTTCAACCAATCTTGATGATACTTGGTGGTAAGGACAAGTACACAAATCCCACTTGGCTCACCAAATTTGGTTCTTCTCGGTTGAAGCGTTCGTCTACAGTAGCAATTTTTATATTTAGGTTTCCCTCTGTTCTCTCCTATATAGATAGATAAATTTAGAACTCCAAATCCAACATGGTTTGTAGTAGCTCTTTGAAACTTGACAAAATAAGGAAGTTCTCAGTATTTTCTCTATGGTTTGTTTCCCCTTCAAGAAGCCCTAATCAGAGACTGTGGAAAAGCACTTTCATTGAAAGGCATTGCAAAGCTTCCAAGAAATTACGATTTTCCTAAATACCAGCAAATATTTTTTCACCCAATCTTGATGGTACGTGGTGGTAATGACAAGTACACAAATCCCACTTGGCTCAACAAATTTTGTTCTTCTAGGTTTAAGCGTTCGTCTACAGTAGCAGTTTTTATATTTAGGTTTCACTCTGTTCTCTCCAAAATAGGCAGAAGAATTTGGAACTCGAAATCCAATATGGTTGGTAGTAGCTCTTTGAAAGTTGACAAAATAAAGGAGTTCTCAGTTTTGTCTCTATGATTTGTTTCCGCTTCAAGTAGCCCTAAGCAGAGACTGTGGAAAAGCACTTTCATTGAGAGGCATTGCCAAGCTTCCAAGAAATACGAGTTTCCGAAATACCAGCAAATATTTTTTCACCCAAAATTCATGATACTTGAAGGTATTCATCGGTACACAAATCCTACTTGGCTCACCAAATTTTGTTCTGCTAGGTTGAAGCGTTCATCTACAGTAGCAGTTTTCATATTTAGGTTGCCCTCTGTTCTCTGCTATACAGATAGATGAATTTGGAACTCTAAATCCAACATGGTTTGTAGTAGCTCTTTGAAACTTGACAAATTAATAAGTTCTCAGTTTTGTCTCTATGGTTTGTTTCCTCTTCAAGTAGCCCTAGGCACAGACTGTGGAAAAGCACTTTCATTGAGAGGGGTTGCCAAGCTTCTAAGAAATAACGATTTTCCGAAAAACCAGCAAATATTTTTTCACCCAATTTGATGATACTTGGTGGTAATTATCGGTACACAAATCCCACTTGGCTCACCAAATTTTGTTCTTCTAGGTTGAAGCGTTCGTCTACAGTAGCAGTTTTTATATTTAGGTTTCACTCTGTTCTCTGCTATATAGATAGATGAATTTGGAACTCTAAATCCAACATTGTTTGTAGAGCTTTTGAAACTTGACAAATTAATAAGTTCTCAGTTTTGTCTCTATGGTATGTTTCCTCTGCAAGTAGCCCTAGGCACAGACGGTAGAAAAGCCCTTTCATTGAGAGGAGTTGCCAAGCTTCCAAGAAATACGAATTTCCGAAATACCAGCAAATATTTTTTCACCCAATCTTGATGATGCGTGGTGGTAATGACAAGTCCACAAATCCCACTTGGCTCACCAAATTTTGTTCTTCTAGGTTGAAGCGTTCGTTTACAGTAGCAGTTTTCATTTTTAGGTTGCACTCTGTTATCTCCAATATTAATAGATGAATTTGGAACTCTAAATCCAACATGGTTTGTAGTAGCTCTTTGAAACTTGACAAAATAAAGGAGTTTTCAGTTTTGTCACTATGATTTGTTTCCGTTTCATGTAGCCATAAGCAGAGTCTGTGGAAAAGCACTTTCATTGAAAGGGGTTGCCAAGCTTCCCAGAAATTATGAGTTTCCGAAATACCAGCAATTACTTTTTCACCCAATGTTGATGATACGTGATGGAAATGACAACTACACAAATCCCACATGGCTCTCCAAATTTTGTTCTTCTAGGTTGAAGCGTTCCTTTACAGTAGCACTTTTTATTTTTAGGTTTCACTCTGTTCTCTCCTATATGGATAGATGAATTTGGAACTCTAAATCCAACATGGTGTGTAATAGCTCTTTGAAACTTGACAAAATATAGGAGTTCTCAGTTTTGTCTCTATGGTTTGTTTCCTCTTCAAGTAGCCCTAAGCACAGAAGGTGGAAAAGCACTTTCATTGAGAGGGGTTGCCAAGCTTCCAAGATAATACGAGTTTCCGAAATACCAGCAAATATTTTTTCACCCAATCTTGATGATACATGGTGGTAATGACAAGTCCACAAATCCCACCTGGCTCACCAAATTATGTTCTTCTAGGTTGAAGCGTTCGTTAACAGTAGCAGTTTTAATTTTTAGGTTTCACTCTGTTCTCTCCTATATAGATAGATGAATTTGGAACTCTAAATCCAACATGGTTTGTAGTAGCTCTTTGAAACTTGACAAAATAAAGGAGTTCTCAGTTTTGTCTCTATGGTTTGTTTCCTCTTCAAGTAACCCTAGGCACAGAGTGTGGAAAAGCACTTTCATTGAAAGGGGTTGTCAAGCTTCTAAGTAATAATGAGTTTCCGAAATAAGAGCAAATATTTTTTCAACCAATGTCGATGATACTTGGTGGTAATGATCGGTACACAAATTCCACTTGGCTCACCAAATTTTGTTCTTCTAGGTTGAAGCGTTCGTTTACAGTAGCAGTTTTCATTTTTAGGTTGCATTCTGTTCTCCCCTATATTGATATATGAATTTGGAACTATAATCCAACATGGTTTGTAGTAGCTCTTTGAAACTTGACAAAATAAAGGAGTTCTCAGTTTTTTCTCTATGATTTGTTTCCGATTCATGTAGCCCTAAGCAGAGACTGTGGAAAAGCACTTTCATTGAAAGGGTTTGCCAAGCTTCCAAGAAATTACGAGTTTCCTAAATACCAGCAAATATTTTTTCACCCAATCTTGATGATACTTGGTGGTAATGATCGGTACACAAATCCCACTTGGCTCACCAAATTTTGTTCTTCTAGTTTGAAGCGTTTGTCTACAGTAGCAGTTTTTAAATTTAGGTTTCACTCTGTTCTCTCCTATATAGATAGATGAATTTGGAACTCTAAATCCAACATGGTTTGTAGTAGCTCTTTGAAACTTGACAAAATAAAGGAGTTCTCAGTTTTGTCTCTATGGTTTGTTTCCTCTTCAAGTAGCCCTAGGCACAGACTGTGGAAAACCACTTTCATTGAGAGGGGTTGCCAGGCTTCTAAGAAATTACGAGTTTCCTAAATACCAGCAAATATTTTTCACCCAATGTCGATGATACCTGGTTGTAATGATCTGTACACAAATCCCACTTGGCTCACCAAATTTTGTTCTTCTATTTGAAGCGTTCGTCTACAGTAGCAGTTTTTATATTTAGGATTCACTCTGTTCTCTCCTATATAGAAAGTTGAATTTGGAACTCTAAATCCAACATGGTTTGTAGTGGCTCTTTGAAACTTGACAAAATAAAGGAGTTTTCAGTTTTGTCTCAATGATTTTTTTCCACTTCAAGTATCCCGAAGCAGAGATTGTGGAAGAGCACTATCATTGATGGGTGTTGCCAAGCTTCCAAAAAAATACGAGTTTCCGAATAGCAGCAAATATTTTTTCACCCACTCTTGATGATACGTCGTGGTAATGACAAGTCCACAAATCCCACTTTGCTCACCAAATTTTCTCCATCTAGGTTGAAGCATTCGTTTCCAATCGCAGTTTATAATTTTAGGTTTCACTCTGTTCTCTCTTATATAGATAGATGAATTTGGAATTCTAAATCCAACATGGTTTGTAGTAGCTCTTTGAAACTTGAAAAAATAAAGGAGTTCTCAGTTTTGTCTCTATGGTTTGTTTTTTCTTCAAGTTGCCCTAGGCACAGACGTAGGAAAAGCACTTTCATTGAGAGGGGTTGCCTAACTTCTAAGAAATAACGAATTTCCGAAATACCAGCAAATATTTTTTCTCCCAATTTTTATGATAGTTGGTGGTATAGATCAGTACACAAATCCAACTAGGCTCACCCAATTTTGTTCTTCTAGGTTGAAGCGTTCGTCTACAGTAGCAGTTTTTATACTTAGGTTTCCCTCTGTTCTCTCCTATATAGATAGATGAATTTGGAACTCTAAATCCAACATGGTTTGTAGTACCTCTTTGAAACTTCACAAAATAAAGAAGTTCTCAGTTTTGTCTCTATGGTTTGTTTCCTCTTCAAGAAGCCCTAAGCAGAGACTGTGGAAAAGCACTTTCATTGAAAGGCATTGCAAAGCTTCCAAGAAATTACGATTTTCCGAAATACCAGCAAATATTTTTTCCCCCAATCTTGATGATACGTGTTGGTAATGACAAGTACACAAATCCCACTTGGCTCAACAAATTTTGTTTTTCTAGGTTTAAGCGTTCGTCTACAGTAGCAGTTTTTATATTTAGGTTTCACTCTGTTCTCTCCTATATAGATAGATGAATTTGGAGATCTAAATACAACATGTTTTGTTATAGCTCTTTGAAACTTGACAAAATAAACGAGTTCTCAGTTTTGTGTCCATGGATTGTTTTCTCTTCAAGTAGCCCTAGGCACAGACTGTGGAAAAGCACTTTCATTGAGAGGGGTTGCCAAGCTTCTAAGAAATAACGAGTTTCCGAAATACCAGCAAATATTTTTTAACCCAATGTCGATGTTACTTGGTGGTAATGATCTGTACACAAATCCCACCTGGCTCACCAAATTTTGTTCTTCTACTTTGAAGCGTTCGTCTACAGTAGCAATTTTAATATTTAGGTTTCACTCTGTTCTCTCCTATATAGAAAGTTGAATTTGGAACTCTAAATCCAACATGGTTTGTAGTGGCTCTTTGAAACTTGACAAAATAAAGGAGTTTTCAGTTTTGTCTCAATGATTTGTTTCCACTTCAAGCATCCCGAAGCAGAGAGTGTGGAAGAGCACTATCATTGATGGGTGTTGCCAAGCTTCCAAAAAAATACGAGTTTCCGAATAGCAGCAAATATTTTTTCACCCAATCTTGATGATACGTCGTGGTAATGACAAGTCCACAAATCTCACTTTGCTCACCAAATTTTCTCCTTCTAGGTTGAAGCGTTCGTTTCCAATCGCACTTATATTTTTAGGTTTCACTCTGTTCTCTCCTATATAGATAGATGAATTTGGAATTCTGAATCCAACATGGTTTGTAGTAGCTCTTTGAAACTTGACAAAATAAAGGAGTTCTCAGTTTTGTCTCTATGGTTTGTTTTTTCTTCAAGTTGCCGTAGGCACAGACGTAGGAAAAGCACTTTCATTGAGAGGGGTTGCCTAACTTCTAAGAAATAACGAATTTCCGAAATACAAGCAAATATTTTTTCTCCCAATTTTTATGATAGTTGGTGGTATAGATCAGTACACAAATCCAACTAGGCTCACCGAATTTTGTTCTTCTAGGTTGAAGCGTTCGTCTACAGTAGCAGTTTTTATACTTAGGTTTCCCTCTGTTCTCTCCTATATAGATAGATGAATTTGGAACTCTAAATCCTACATGGTTTGTAGTAGCTCTTTGAAACTTGACAAAATAAAGGAGATCTCCTTTTTGTCTCTATGGTTTGTTTCCTCTTCAAGTAGCCCTAGGCACAGACTGTGGAAAAGCACTTTCATTGAGAGGGTTTGCCAAGCTTCTAAGAAATTACGAGTTTCCGAAATACCAGCAAATATTTTTTCACCCAATTTTGATGATACTTGGTGGTAATGATCAGTACACAAGTCCCACTTGGCTCACCATATTTTGTTCTTCTAGGTTGAAGCGTTCGTCTACAGTAGCAGTTTTTATATTTAGGTTTCACTCTGTTCTCTCCTGTATAGATAGATGAATTTGGAACTCTAAATCCAACATGGTGTGTAGTAGCTCTTTGAAACTTGACAAAATAAAGGAGTTCTCAGTTTTGTCTCTATGGATTGTTTCCTATTCAATTAGCCCTAGGCACAGACTGTGGAAAAGCACTTTCATTGAGAGGGTTTGCCAAGCTTCTAAGAAATAACGAGTTTCCGAAATACCAGAAAATATTTTTTCACCCATTCTTGATGATACTTGTTGCTAATGATCAGTACACAAATCCCACTTGGCTCACCAAATTCTGTTCTTCTAGGTAGAAGCGTTCGTCTACAGTAGCAGTTTTTATATTTAGGTTTCTCTCTGTTCTCTCCTATATAGATAGATGAATTTGGAACTCTATATCCAACATGGATTGTAGTAGCTCTTTGAAACTTCACAAAATAAAGGAGTTCTCAGTTTTGTCTCTATGGTTTGTGTCCTCTTTAAGTAGCCCTAGGCACAGACTGTGGAAGCACTTTCATTCTGATGGGTTGCCAAGCTTCTAAGAAATAACGAGTTTCCAAAATAGCAGCAAATATTTTTTCACCCAATCTTGATGATACTTGGTGGTAATGAACAGTACACAAATCCCACTTGGCTCACCAAATTTTGTTCTTCTAGGTTGAAGCGTTCGTCTACAGTAGCAGTTTTTATATTTAGGTTTCTCTCTGTTCTCTCCTATATAGATAGATGAATTTGGAACTTTAAATCCAACATGGATTGTAGTACCTCTTTGAAACTTGACAAAATAAAGGAGTTCTCAGTTTTGTCTCTATGGTTTGTTTCCTCTTCAAGTAGCCCTAGGCGCAGACTGTGGAAAAGCACTTTCATTGAGAGGGGTTGCCAAGCTTCTAAGGAATAACGAGTTTCCGAAATACCAGCAAATATTTTTTCACCCAATCTTGATGATACTTGTTGCTAATGATCAGTACACAAATCCCACTTGGCTCACCATATTTTGTTCTTCTAGGTTGAAGCGTTCGTCTACAGTAGCAGTTTTTATGTTTAGGTTTCACTCTGTTCTCTCATATATAGATATATGATTTGGAACTCTAAATCCAACATGGTTTGTAGTAGCTCTTTGAAACTTGACAAAATAAAGGAGTTCTGAGTTTTGTCCCTATGGTTTGTTTCCTCTTCAAGTTACCCTAGGCACAGACTGTGGAAAACTACTTTCATTGAGAGGTTTTGCCAAGCTTTCAAGAAATAACGAGTTTCCGAAATACCAGCAAATATTTTTTCACCCAATGTCGATGTTACTTGGTGGTAATGATCTGTACACAAATCCCAACTGGCTCACCAAATTTTGTTCTTCTACTTTGAAGCGTTCGTCTACAGTAGCAATTTTAATATTTAGGTTTCACTCTGTTCTCTCCTATATAGATAGATGAATTTGGAACTCTAAATCCAAAATGGTTTGTAGTAGCTCTTTGAAACTTGACAAAATAAAGAAGTTCTCAGTTTTGTATCTATGTTTTGTTTCCGCTTCAAGTAGCTTTAATCAGAGACTGTGGAAGAGCACTTTCATTGATAGGGGTTGCCAAGCTTCCAAGAAAATAAGAGTTTCCGAAATATCAGCAAATATTTTTTCGCCCAATATTGATAATACGTGGTGGTAATGACAAGTCCACAAATTCCACTTTGCTCACCAAATTTTGTTCTTCTAGGTTGAAGCGTTCGTTTACAGTAGCAGTTTTTATTTTTTCGTTTCACTCTGTTCTCTCCTACATAGATAGAAGAATTTGGAATTCTAAATCCAACATGGTTTGTAGTAGCTCTTTGAAACTTGACAAAATAAAGGAGTTCTCAGTTTTGTCTCTATGGTTTGTTTCCTCTTCAAGTAGTCCTAGGCACAGACGGTGGAAAAGCACTTTCATTGAGAGGGGTTGACAAGCTTCTAAGAAATAACGAGTTTCCGAAATACCAGCAAATATTTTTTCTCCCAAAGTTGATGATACTTGGTCGTAATGATCAGTACACGAATCCCACTTGGCTAACCAAATTTTGTTCTTCTAGATTTAAGCATTCGTCTACAGTAGCAGTTTTATATTTAGGTTTCACTCGGTTCTCTCCTATATAGATAGATGAATTTGGAGCTCTAAATCCAACATGGTTTGTTATGGCTCTTTGAAACTTGACAAAATAAAGGAGTTCTCAGTTTTGTCTCTATGGATTGTTTCCTCTTCAAATAGCCCTAGGCACAGACTGTGGAGAAGCATTTCCATTGAGAGGGGTTGCCAAGCTTCTAAGAAATAACGAGTTTCCGAAATATCAGCAAATAATTTTTCACCGAATCCTGATGATACTTGGTTGCCATGATCGGTACACAAATCCCACTTGACTCACCAAATTTTGTTCTTCTAGGATGAAGCGTTCGTCTACAGTAGCAGTTTATATTTTTAGTTTTCCCTCTGTTCTCTCCTATATAGATAGATGAATTTGGAACTCTAAGTCCAACATGGTTTGTATTAGCTCTTTGAAACTTGACAAAATAAAGGAGTTCTCAGTTTTGTCTCTATGATTTGTTTCCTCTTCAAGTATCCCTAGGCACAGACTGTGGAAAACCACTTTCATTGAGAGGGGTTGCCAAGCTTCTAAGAAATAACGAGTTTCCTAAATACCAGCAAATATTTTTTCACCCAATGTCGATGATACCTGGTGGTAATGATCTGTACACAAATCCCACTTGGCTCACCAAATTTTGTTCTTCTATTTGAAGCGTTCGTCTACAGTAGCAGTTTTTATATTTAGGATTCACTCTGTTCTCTCGTATATAGAAAGTTGAATTTGCAACTCTAAATCCAACATGGTTTGTAGTGGCTCATTGAAACTTGACAAAATAAAGGAGTTTTCAGTTTTGTCTCAATGATTTGTTTCCACTTAAAGTATCCCGAAGCAGAGAGTGTGGAAGAGCACTATCATTGATGGCTGTTGCCAAGCTTCCAAAAAAATACGAGTTTCCGAATAGCAGCAAATATTTTTTCACCCAATCTTGATGATACGTCTTGGTAACGACAAGTCCACAAATCCCACTTTGCTCACCAAATTTTCTCCTTCTAGGTTGAATCGTTCGTTTCCAATCGCAGTTTATATTTTTAGGTTTCACTCTGTTCTCTCCTATATGGATAGATGAATTTGGAACTCTAAATCCAACATGGTTTGTAGTAGCTCTTTGAAACTTGACAAAATAATGAAGTTCTCAGTTTTTTCTCTATGGTTTGTTTCCTCTTCAAGAAGCCCTAAGCAGAGACTGTGGAAAAGCACTTTCATTGAAAGGCATTGCAAAGCTTCCAAGAAATTACGATAATCCGAAATACCAGCAAATATTTTTTCACCCAATCTTGATGATACTTGGTGGTAATGACAAGTACACAAATCCCACTTGGCTCAACAAATTTTGTTTTTCTAGGTTTAAGCGTTCGTCTACAGTAGCAGTTTTTATATTTAGGTTTCACTCTGTTCTCTCCTATATAGATAGATGAATTTGGAGATCTAAATACAACATGGTTTGTTATAGCTCTTTGAAACTTGACAAAGTAAAGGAGTTTTCAGTTTTGTCACTATGATTTGTTTCCGTTTCATGTAGCCATAAGCAGAGTCTGTGGAAAAGCACTTTCATTGAAAGGGGTTGCCAAGCTTCCCAGAAATTATGAGTTTCCGAAATACCAGCAATTATTCTTTCACCCAATGTTGATGATACGTGATGGAAATGACAACTACACAAATCCCACTTGGCTCACCAAATTTTGTTCTTCTAGGTTGAAGCGTTCGTTTACAGTAGCAGTTTTTATTTTTATGTTTCACTCTGTTCTCTTCTATATGGAGAGATGAATTTGGAACTCTAAATCCAACATGGTGTGTAATAGCTCTTTGAAACTTGACAAAATATAGGAGTTCTCAGTTTTGTCTCTATGGTTTGTTTCCTCTTCAAGTAGCCCTAAGCACAGAAGGTGGAAAAGCACTTTCATTGAGAGGGGTTGCCAAGCTTCCAAGATAATACGAGTTTCCGAAATACCAGCAAATATTTTTTCACCCAATCTTGATGATACATGGTGGTAATGACAAGTCCACAAATCCCACTTGGCTCACCAAATTATGTTCTTCTAGGTTGAAGCGTTCGTTAACAGTAGTCGTTTTAATTTTTAGGTTTCACTCTGTTGTCTCCTATATAGATAGATGAATTTGGAACTCTAAATCCAACATGGTTTGTAGTAGCTCTTTGAAACTTGAAAAAATAAAGGAGTTCTCAGTTTTGTCTCTATGATTTGTTTCTGATTCATGTAGCCCTAAGCAGAGACTGTGGAAAAGCACTTTCATTGAAAGGGTTTGCCAAGCTTCCAAGAAATTACGAGTTTCCTAAATACCAGCAAATATTTTTTCCCCCAATCTTGATGATACTTGGTGGTAATGATCGGTACACAAATCCCACTTGGCTCACCAAATTTTGTTCTTCTAGGTTGAAGCGTTTGTCTATAGTAGCAGTTTTTAAATTTAGGTTTCACTCTGTTCTCTCCTATATAGATAGATGAATTTGGAACTCTAATCCAACATGGTTTGTAGTAGCTCTTTGAAACTTGACAAAATAAAGGAGTTCTCAGTTTTGTCTCTATGGTTTGTTTCCTCTTCAAGTAGCCCTAGGCACAGACTGTGGAAAACCACTTTCATTGAGAGGGGTTTCCAAGCTTCTAAGAAATAACGAGTTTCCTAAATACCAGCAAATATTTTTTCACCCAATGTCGATGATACCTGGTGGTAATGATCTGTACACAAATCCCACTTGGCTCACCAAATTTTGTTCTTCTATTTGAAGCGTTCGTCTACAGTAGCAGTTTTTATATTTAGGATTCACTCTGTTCTCTCGTATATAGAAAGTTGAATTTGCAACTCTAAATCCAACATGGTTTGTAGTGGCTCTTTGAAACTTGACAAAATAAAGGAGTTTTCAGTTTTGTCTCAATGATTTGTTTCCACTTAAAGTATCCCGAAGCAGAGAGTGTGGAAGAGCACTATCATTGATGGCTGTTGCCAAGCTTCCAAAAAAATACGAGTTTCCGAATAGCAGCAAATATTTTTTCACCCAATCTTGATGATACGTCGTGGTAATGACAAGTCCACAAATCCCACTTTGCTCACCAAATTTTCTCCTTCTAGGTTGAAGCGTTCGTTTCCAATCGCAGTTTATATTTTTAGGTTTCACTCTGTTCTCTCCTATATAGATAGATGAATTTGGAACTCTAAATCCAACATGACTTGTAGTAGCTCTTTGAAACTTGACAAAATAAAGGAGTTCTCAGTTTTGTCTCTATGGTTTGTTTTTTCTTCAAGTTGCCGTAGGCACAGACGTAAAAAAAGCACTTTCATTCAGAGGGGTTGCCTAACTTCTAAGAAATAACGAATTTCCGAAATACCAGCAAATATTTTTTCTCCCAATTTTTATGATAGTTGGTGGTATAGATCAGTACACAAATCCAACTAGGCTCACCCAATTTTGTTCTTCTAGGTTGAAGCGTTCGTCTACAGTAGCAGTTTTTATACTTAGGTTTCTCTCTGTTCTCTCCTTTATAGATAGATGAATTTGGAACTCTAAATCCAACATGGTTTGTAGTAGCTCTTTGAAACTTGACAAAATAAAGGAGTTCTCAGTTTTGTCTCTATGAATTGTTTCCTCTTCAATAGCCCTAAGCCGAGACTTTGGAAAAGCACTATCATTAAAAGGGGTTGCCAATCTTCCAAGAAATTATGAGTTTCCGAAATACCAACAAATATTTTCTCACCAAATGTAGATGATACATGGTGGTAATGATCAGTACACAAATCCCACTTGGCTCACCAAATTTTGTTCTTCTAGGTTGAAGCGTTCGTTTACAGTAGCAGTTTTTATTTTTAGGTTTCTCTCTGTTGTCTCCTATATAGATAGATGAATTTGGAACTCTAAATCCAACATGGTTTGTAGTAGCTCTTTGAAACTTGACAAAATAAAGGAGTTCTCAGTTTTGTCTCTATGGTTTGTTTCCTCTTCAAGTAGTCCTAGGCACAGACTGTGGAAAAGCACTTTCATTGAGAGAGGTTGCCAAGCTTCTAAAAAATAACGAGTTTCTGAAATATCAGCAAATATTTTTTCACCCAATCTTGATGATACTTCGTGCTAATGATTAGTACACAAATCCCACTTGGCTCACCAAATTTTGTTCTTCTAGGTCGAAGCGTACGTTTACAGTAGCAGTTTTTATTTTTAGGTTTCACTCTGTTCTCTCCTATATAGATAGATGAATTTGGAACTCTAAATCCAACATGGTTTGTAGTAGCTCTTTGAAACTTGACAAAATAAAGGAGTTCTCAGTTTTGTCTCTATGGTTTGATTCCTCTTCAAGTAGCCCTAGTCACAGATGTGGAAAAGCACTTTCATTGAAAGGAGTTGCCAAGCTTCTAAAAAATAACGAGTTTCTGAAATATCAGCAAATATTTTTTCTCCGAAACTTGATGATACTTGGTCGTCAGGATCGATACACAAATCCCACTTGACTCACCAAATTTTGTTCTTCTAGGATGAAGCGTTTGTTTACAGTAGCAGTTTATATTTTTAGTTTTGCCTCTGTTCTCTCCTATAAAGATAGATGAATTTGGAACTCTAAATCCAACATGGTTTGTAGTAGCTCTTTATAACTTTACACAATAAAGGAGTTCTCAGTTTTGTCTGTATGATTTGTTTCCTCTTCAAGTAGCCCTAGGCACAGACTGTGGAAAAGCACTTTCATTGAGAGGGGTTGCCAAGCTTCTAAGAAATAATGATTTTCCGAAATATCAGCAAATATTTTTTCACCCAATCTTGATGATACGTGGTGGTAATGACAAGTCCACAAATCACACTTGGCTCACAAAATTTTGTTCTTCTAGGTTGAAGCATTCGTTTACAGTAGCAGTTTTCATTTTTAGGTTGCACTCTGTTCTCTCCTATTTTGATAGATGAATTTGGAACTCTAAATCCAACATGGTTTGTAGTAGCTCTTTGAAACTTGAGAAAATAAAGGAGTTCTCATTTTTGTCTCTATGGTTTGTTTCCTTTTCAAGTAGCCCTAGGCACAGACTGTGGAAAAGCAATTTAATTGAGAGGGGTTGCCAAGCTTCCAAGAAATTACGAGTTTCCGAAATACCAGCGAATATTTTTTCACCCAATCTTGATGATACTTGGTGGTAATGATCGGTACACAAATCCCACTTACTTACCATATTTTGTTCTTCTAGGTTGAAGCGCTCGTCTACAGTAGTAGTTTTTATATTTAGGTTTCACGCTGTTCTCTCCTATATAGATAGATGAATTTGGAACTCTAAATCCAACATGGTTTGTAGTAGCTCTTTGAAACTTGACAAAATAAAGGAGTTCTCAGTTTTGTCTCTATGGTTTGTTTCCTCTTCAAGTAGTCCTAGGCACAGACTGTGGAAAAGCACTTTCATTGAGAGAGGTTGCCAAGCTTCTAAGAAATAACGAGTTTCAGAAATACCAGCAAATGTTTTTTCACCCAATCTTGATGATACTTCGTGGAAATGATTAGTTCACAAATCACACTTGGCTTTCCAAATTTTGTTCTTCTAGGTTGAAGCGTTCGTTTACAGTAGCAGTTTGTATTTTTAAGTTCCCTCTGTTCTCTCCTATATAGATAGATGAATTTGGAACTCAAAATCCAACATGGTTTGTAGTAGCTCTTTGAAACTTGACAAAATAAATGAGTTTTCAGTTTTGTCTCTATGATTTGTTTCCGCTTCATGTCGCCCTAAGCAGAGACTGTGGAAAAGCACTTTCATTGAAAGGGGTTGCCAAGCTTCCAAGAAATTACGAGTTTCCGAAATACCAGCAAATATTTTTTCACCCAATCTTGATGATACGTGTTGGTAATTACAAGTCCACAAATCCCACTTGGCTCACCCAATTTTGTTCTTCTAGATTGAATTGTTCGTTTACAGTAGCAGTTTTTATTTTTAGGTTTCACTCTGTTCTCTCCTATATAGATAGATGAATTTGGAACTCTAAATCCAACATGGTTTGTAGTACCTCTTTGAAACTTGACAAAATAAAGGAGTTCTCAGTTTTGTCTCTATGGTTTGTTTCCTCTTCAAGTAGTCCTAGCCACAGACTGTGGAAAAGCACTTTAATTGAGAGGGGTTGCCAAGCTTCTAAGAAATAACTTGTTTCAGAAATACCAGCAAAAGTTTTTTCACCCAATCTTGATGATACTTGGTGGAAATGATTAGTACACAAATCCAACTTGGCTCACCAAATTTTGTTCTTCTAGGTTGAAGCGTTCGTTTACAGTAGCAGTTTTTATTTTTAGGTTTCACTCTGTTCTCTCCTATATAGATAGATGAATTTGGAACGCTAAATCCAACATGGTTTGTAGTAGCTTTTTACAAATTGACAAAATAAAGGAGTTCTCAATTTTGTCTCTATGGTTTGTTTAAGCTTCAAGTAGCCCTAGGAACAGACTGTGGAAAAGCACTTTCTTTGAGAGGGGTTGCCAAGCTTCTAAGAAATAATGAGTTTCCGAAATACCAGCAAATATTTTCTCACCCAAACTTGATGATACTTGGTGGTAATGATCGGTAAACAAATCCCACTTGACTCACCAAATTTTGTTCTTCTAGGTTGAGACGTTCATTTACAGTAGCAGTTTATATTTTTAGGTTTCCCTCTGTTCTCTCATGTATAGATAGATGAATTTGGAACACTAAATCCAACATGGTTTGTAGTAGCTCTTTGAAAGTTGACAAAACAAAGGAGTTCTCAGTTTTGACTCTATGGTTTGTTTTCTCTTCAAGTAGCCCTAGGCACAGACTGTGGAAAAGCACTTTCATTGAAAGGCATTGCAAAGCTTCCAAGAAATTACGAGTTTCCGAAATAAAAGCAAATATTTTTTCACCCAATCTTGATGATACGTCGTGGTAATGACAAGTATACAAATCCCACTTGGCTCAACAAATTTTGTTCTTCTAGGTTGAAGCTTTCGTCTACAGTAGCAGTTTTTATACTTAGGTTTCACTCTGTTCTCTCCTATATAGATAGATGAATTTGGAACTCTAAATCCAACATGGTTTGTAGTAGATCTTTGAAACTTGACAAAATAAAGAAGTTCTCAGTTTTGTCTCTATGATTTGTTTCCGCGTCAAAGAGCCCAAAGCAGAGACTGTGGAGAAGCACTTTAATTGAGAGGGGTTGCCAAGCTTTCAAGAAATTACGAGTTTCCGAAATACCAGCAAATATTTTTTCACCCAATCTTGATGATACGTGGTGGTAATTACATGTCCACAAATCCCACTTGGCTCACCAAATTTTGTTCTTCTAGATTGAATTGTTCGTTTACAGTAGCAGTTTTATTTTAGGTTTCACTCTGTTCTCTCCTATATAGATAGATGAATTTGGAACTCTAAATCCAACATGGTTTGTAATAGCTCTTTGAAACTTGACAAAATAAAGGAGTTCTCAGTTTTGTCTCTATGGTTTGTTTCCTCTTCAAGTAGCCCTAGTCACAGAATGTGGAAAAGCACTTTCATTGAAAGGAGTTGCCAAACTTCTAAAAAATAACGAGTTTCCGAAATATCAGCAAATATTTTTTCACCGAATCTTGATGATACTTGGTGGTCAGGATCGGTACACAAATCCCACTTGACTCACCAAATTTTGTTCTTCTAGGATGAAGCGTTCGTTTACAGTAGCAGTTTATGTTTTTAGTTTTTCTTCTGTTCTCTGCTATAAAGATAGATGAATTTGGAACTCAAAATCCAACATGGTTTGTAGTAGCTCTTTGAAACTTGACAAAATAAAGGTGTTTTCAGTTTTGTCTCTATGATTTGTTTCCGCTTCATGTAGCCCTAAGCAGTGACTGTGGAAAAGCACTTTCATTGAAAGTGGTTGCCAAGCTTACAAGAAATTACGAGTTTCCGAAATACCAGCAAATAATTTTTCACCCATGTTGATGATACGTGGTGGTAATGACAAGTACATAAATACCACTTGGCTCACCAAATTTTGTTCTTCTAGGTTGAAGCGTTCGTCTACAGTAGCAGTTTTTATATTTAGGTTTCACTCTGTTCTCTCCTACATAGATAGATGAATTTGGAAAACTAAATCCAACATGGTTTGTAGTAGCTCTTTGAAACTTGACAAAATAAAGGAGTTCTCAGTTTTTTCTCTATGATTTGTTTCCGCGTCAAGTAGCCCAAAGCAGAGACTGTGGAGAAGCACTTTAATTGGGAGGGGTTGCCAAGCTTTCAAGAAATTACGAGTTTCCGAAATACCAGCAAATATTTTTTCACCCAATCTTGATGATACGTGGTGGTAATTACAAGTCCACAAATCCCACTTGGCTCACCAAATTTTGTTCGTCTAGATTGAATTGTTCGTTTACAGTAGCAGTTTTTATTTTTAGGTTTCACTCTGTTCTCTCCTATATAGATAGATGAATTTGGAACTCTAAATCCAACCTGGTTTGTAGTAGATCCTTGAAACTTGACAAAATAAAGGAGTTCTCAGTGTTGACTCTATGGTTTGTTTCCTATTCAAGTAGCCCTAGGTACAGACTGTGGAAAAGCACTTTCATTGAGAGGGGTTGCCAAGCTTCTAAGAAATAAGGAGTTTCCGAAATACCAGCAAATATTTTTACACCCAAACTTGATGATACTTGGTGGTAATGATCATTACACAAAGAACACTTGGCTCACCATATTTTGTTCTTCTAGGTTGAAGCGTTCGTCTACAGTAGCAGTTTTTATATTTAGGTTTCACTCTGTTCTCTCCTATATAGAACGATGAATTTGGAACTCTAAATCCAACATGGTTTGTAGTAGCTCTTTGAAACTTGACAAAATAAAGGAGTTCTCAGTTTTGTCTCTATGAATTGTTTCCACTTCATGTAGTCCTAAGCAGATACTGTGGAAAAGCACTTTCATTGAACGGGGTTGCCAAGCTTCCAATAAATTACGAGTTTCCGAAATACCAGCAAATATTTTTTCACCCAATCTTGATGATACTTGGTGGTAATGATCAGTACACAAATCCCACTTGGCTCACCAAATTTTCATCTTCTAGGATGAAGCGTTCGTTTACAGTAGCAGTTTTTATATTTAGGTTTCACTCTGTTCTCTCCTATATAGATAGATGAATTTGGTACGCTAAATCCAACATGGTTTGTAGTAGCTCTTTGAAACTTGACAAAATAAAGGAGTTCTCAGTTTTGTCTCTATGAATTGTTTCCACTTCATGTAGCCCTAAGCAGATACTGTGGAAAAGCACTTTCATTGAACGGGGTTGCCAAGCTTCCAATAAATTACGAGTTTCCGAAATACCAGCAAATATTTTTTCACCCAATGTTGATGATACTTGGAGGTAATGATCAGTACACAAATCCCACTTGGTTCACCAAATTTTGTTCTTCTAGGTAGAAGCGTTCGTCTACAGTAGCAGTTTTTATATTTAGGTTTCACTCTGTTCTCTCCTATATAGATAGATGAATTTGGAACTCTAAATCCAACATGGTTTGTAGTCGCTCTTTGAAACTTGACAAAATAAAGGAGTTCTCAGTTTTGTCTCCATGGTTTGTTTCATCTTCAAGTAGCCCTAGGCACAGACTGTTGAAAAGCAATTTTATTGAGAGGGGTTGCCAAGCTTCTAAGAAATAACGAGTTTCCGAAATAACAGCAAATATTTTTTCACCCAATGTTGATGATACTTGGAGGTAATGATCAGTACACAAATCCCACTTGGTTCACCAAATTTTGTTCTTCTAGGTAGAAGCGTTCGTCTACAGTAGCAGTTTTTATATTTAGGTTTCACTCTGTTCTCTCCTATATAGATAGATGAATTTGGAACTCAAAATCCAACATGGTTTGTAGTAGTTCTTTGAAACTTGACAAAATAAAGGAGTTCTCAGTTTTGTCTCCATGGTTTGTTTCATCTTCAAGTAGCCCTAGGCACATACTGTTGAAAAGCACTTTCATTGAGAGGGGTTGCCAAACTTCTAAGAAATTACGAGTTTCCGAAATACCAGCAAATATTTTTTCACCCAATCATGATGATACTTGGTGGTAATGATCAGTACACAAATCCCACTTGGCTCACCAAATTTTGTTCTTCTACGTTGATGCGTTCGTCTACAGTAGCAGTTTGTATATTTAGGTTTCACTCTGTTCTCTGCTATATAGATAGATGAATTTGGAACTCTAAATCCAACATGGTTTGTAGTAGCTCTTTGAAACTTGACAAAATAAAGGAGTTCTCACTTTTTTCTCTATGGTTCCTTTCCTCTTCAAGTAGTCCTAGGCACAGACTGTGGAAAAGCACTTTCATTGAGAGATGTTGCCAAGCTTCTAAGAAATAACGAGTTTCAGAAATACCAGCAAATGTTTTTTCACCCAATCTTGATGATATGTGGTGGTAATGATAAGTCCACAAATTCCACTTGGCTCACCAAATTTTGTTCTTCTAGGTTGAGGCGTTCGTCTACAGTAGCAGTTTTTATATTTAGGTTTCCCTCTGTTCTCTCCTATATAGATAGATGAATTTGGAACTCTAAATCCAACCTGGTTTGTAGTAGATCTTTGAAACTTGACAAAAAAAAGGAGTTCTCAGTTTTGACACTATGGTTTGTTTTCTCTTCAAGTAGCCCTAGGCACAGACTGTGGAAAAGCACTTTCATTGAGAGGGGTTGCCAAGCTTCTAAGAATAAACGAGTTTCCGAAATACCAGCAAATATTTTTACACCCAAACTTGATGATACTTGGTGGTAATGATCATTACACAAAGCCCTCTTAGCTCACCATATTTTGTTCTTCTAGGTTGAAGCGTTCGTCTACACTAGCAGTTTTTATTTTTCGGTTTCACTCTGTTCTCTCCAAATTGATAGATGAATTTGGAAGTCTAAATCCAACATGGTTTGTAGTAGCTCTTTGAAACTTGACAAAATAAAGGAGTTCTCAGTTTTGTCTCTATGAATTGTTTCCACTTCATGTAGCCCTAAGCAGATACTGTGGAAAAGCACTTTCATTGAGAGGGGTTGCCAAGCTTCCAATAAATTACGAGTTTGTGAAATACCAGCAAATATTTTTTCACCCAATCTTGATGATACTTGGTGGTAATGATCAGTACACAAATCCCACTTGGCTCACCAAATTTTGTTCTTCTAGTTGAAGCGTTCGTTTACAGTAGCAGTTTTTATATTTAGGTTTCACTCTGTTCTCTCCTATATAGATAGATGAATTAGGAACTCTAAATCCATCATGGTTTTCAGTAGCTCTTTGAAAGTTGACAAAATAAAGGAATTCTCAGTTTTGTCTCTATGGATTGTTTCCTCTTCAAGTAGCCCTAGGCACAGACTGTAGAAAGCACTTTTATTGAGAGGGGTTGCCAAGCTTCTAGGAAATAACGAGTTTCCGAAATACCAGCAAATATTTTTACACCCAAACTTGATGATACTTTGTGGTAATGATCATTACACAAAGCCCAGTTGGCTCACCATATTTTGTTCTTCTAGGTTGAAGCGTTCGTCTACAGTAGCAGTTTTTATATTTAGGTTTCAGTCTGTTCTCTCCTACATTCAACGATGAATTTGGAACTCTAAATCCAACATGGTTTGTAGTAGCTCTTTGAAACTTGACAAAATAAAGGAGTTCTCACTTTTGTCTCTATGGTTTGTTTCCTCTTCAAGTAGTCCTAGGCACAGACTGTTGAAAAGCACTTTCATTGAGAGAGGTTGCCAAGCTTCTAAGAAATAACGAGTTTCAGAAATACCAGCAAATGTTTTTTCACCCAATCTTGATGATACTTGGTGGAAATGATTAGTACACAAATCCCACTTGGCTCACCAAATTTTGTTCTTCTAGGTTGAGGCGCTCGTTTACAGTAGCAGTTTTTATTTTTAGGTTTCACTCTGTTCTCTCCTATATAGATAGATGAATTTGGAACGCTAAATCCAACATGGATTGTAATAGCTTTTTACAACTTGACAAAATAAAGGAGTTGTCAGTTTTGTCTCTATGGTTTGTTTAAGCTTCAAGTAGCCCTAGGAACAGATTGTGGAAAAGCACTTTCTTTGAGAGGGGTTGCCAAGCTTCTAAGAAATAATGAGTTTCCGAAATACCAGCAAATATTTTCTCACCCAATCTTGATGATACTTGGTGGTAATGATCGGTAAACAAATCCCACTTGACTCACCAAATTTTGTTCTTCTATGTTGACACGTTTGTTTACAGTAGCAGTTTATATTTTTAGGTTTCCCTCTGTTCTCTCATGTATAGATAGATGAATTTGGAACACTAAATCCAACATGGTTTGTATTAGCTCTTTGAAAGTTGACAAAACAAAAGAGTTCTCAGTTTTGACTCTATGGTTTGTTTTCTCTTCAAGTAGCCCTAGCACAGACTGTGGAAAAGCACTTTCATTGAAAGGCATAGCAAAGCTTCCAAGAAATTACGAGTTTCCGAAATACCAGCAAATATTTTTACACCCAAACTTGATGATACTTGGTGGTAATGATCAGTACACTAATCCCACTTGGCTCATCAAATTTTGTTCTTCTACGTTGAAGTGTTCGTCTACAGTAGCAATTTTTATATTTAGGTTTCACTCTGTTCTCTCCTACATAGATAGATGAATGGAACTCTAAATCCAACATGGTGTGTAATAGCTCTTTGAATCTTGACAAAGTAAAGGAGTTCTCAGTTTTGTCTCTATGGTTTGTTACCTCTTCAAGTCGCCCTAGGCACAGACTGTGGAAAAGCACATTCATTGAGAGGGGTTGCCAAGCTTCTAAGAATTTACGAGTTTCCGAAATACCAGCAAATATTTTCTCACCCAAACATGATGATACTTGGTGGTAATGATCAGTACACTAATCCCACTTGGCTCACCAAATTTTGTTCTTCTACGTTGAAGCGTTCGTCTACAGTAGCAGTTTTTATATTTAGGTTTCACTCTGTTCTTTGCTATATAGATAGATGAATTTGGAACTCTAAATCCAACATGGTTTGTAGTAGCTCTTTGAAACTTGACAAAATAAAGGAGTTCTCACTTTTTTCTCTATGGTTCCTTTCCTCTTCAAGTAGTCCTAGGCACAGACTGTGGAAAAGCACTTTCATTGAGAGATGTTGCCAAGCTTCTAAGAAATAACGAGTTTCAGAAATACCAGCAAATGTTTTTTCACCCAATCTTGATGATATGTGGTGGTAATGATAAGTCCACAAATTCCACTTGGCTTACCAAATTTTGTTCTTCTAGGTTGAAGCGTTCGTCTACAGTAGCAGTTTTTATATTTAGGTTTCCCTCTGTTCTCTCCTATATAGATAGATGAATTTGGAACTCTAAATCCAACCTGGTTTGTAGTGGATCTTTGAAACTTGACAAAAAAAAGGAGTTCTCAGTTTTGACACTATGGTTTGTTTTCTCTTCAAGTAGCCCTAGGCACAGACTGTGGAAAAGCACTTTCATTGAGAGGGGTTGCCAAGCTTCTAAGAAAAAACGAGTTTCCGAAATACCAGCAAATATTTTTACACCCAAACTTGATGATACTTGGTGGTAATGATCATTACACAAAGCCCTCTTAGCTCACCATATTTTGTTCTTCTAGGTTGAAGCGTTCGTCTACACTAGCAGTTTTTATTTTTCGGTTTCACTCTGTTCTCTCCAAATTGATAGATGAATTTGGAAGTCTAAATCCAACATGGTTTGTAGTAGCTCTTTGAAACTTGACAAAATAAAGGAGTTCTCAGTTTTGTCTCTATGAATTGTTTCCACTTCATGTAGCCCTAAGCAGATACTGTGGAAAAGCACTTTCATTGAGAGGGGTTGCCAAGCTTCCAATAAATTACGAGTTTGTGAAATACCAGCAAATATTTTTTCACCCAATCTTGATGATACTTGGTGGTAATGATCAGTACACAAATCCCACTTGGCTCACCAAATTTTGTTCTTCTAGTTGAAGCGTTCGTTTACAGTAGCAGTTTTTATATTTAGGTTTCACTCTGTTCTCTCCTATATAGATAGATGAATTAGGAACTCTAAATCCATCATGGTTTTCAGTAGCTCTTTGAAAGTTGACAAAATAAAGGAATTCTCAGTTTTGTCTCTATGGTTTGTTTCCTCTTCAAGTAGCCCTAGGCACAGACTGTAGAAAGCACTTTTATTGAGAGGGGTTGCCAAGCTTCTAAGAAATAACGAGTTTCCGAAATACCAGCAAATATTTTTACACCCAAACTTGATGATACTTTGTGGTAATGATCATTACACAAAGCCCAGTTGGCTCACCATATTTTGTTCTTCTAGGTTGAAGCGTTCGTCTACAGTAGCAGTTTTTATATTTAGGTTTCACTCTGTTCTCTCCTACATTCAACGATGAATTTGGAACTCTAAATCCAACATGGTTTGTAGTAGCTCTTTGAAACTTGACAAAATAAAGGAGTTCTCACTTTTGTCTCTATGGTTTGTTTCCTCTTCAAGTAGTCCTAGGCACAGACTGTTGAAAAGCACTTTCATTGAGAGAGGTTGCCAAGCTTCTAAGAAATAACGAGTTTCAGAAATACCAGCAAATGTTTTTTCACCCAATCTTGATGATACTTGGTGGAAATGATTAGTACACAAATCCCACTTGGCTCACCAAATTTTGTTCTTCTAGGTTGAGGCGCTCGTTTACAGTAGCAGTTTTTATTTTTAGGTTTCACTCTGTTCTCTCCTATATAGATAGATGAATTTGGAACGCTAAATCCAACATGGATTGTAATAGCTTTTTACAACTTGACAAAATAAAGGAGTTGTCAGTTTTGTCTCTATGGTTTGTTTAAGCTTCAAGTAGCCCTAGGAACAGATTGTGGAAAAGCACTTTCTTTGAGAGGGGTTGCCAAGCTTCTAAGAAATAATGAGTTTCCGAAATACCAGCAAATATTTTCTCACCCAATCTTGATGACACTTGGTGGTAATGATCGGTAAACAAATCCCACTTGACTCACCAAATTTTGTTCTTCTATGTTGACACGTTTGTTTACAGTAGCAGTTTATATTTTTAGGTTTCCCTCTGTTCTCTCATGTATAGATAGATGAATTTGGAACACTAAATGCAACATGGTTTGTAGTAGCTCTTTGAAAGTTGACAAAACAAAAGAGTTCTCAGTTTTGACTCTATGGTTTGTTTTCTCTTCAAGTAGCCCTAGCACAGACTGTGGAAAAGCACTTTCATTGAAAGGCATAGCAAAGCTTCCAATAAATTACGAGTTTCCGAAATACCAGCAAATATTTTTACACCCAAACTTGATGATACTTGGTGGTAATGATCAGTACACTAATCCCACTTGGCTCATCAAATTTTGTTCTTCTACGTTGAAGTGTTCGTCTACAGTAGCAATTTTTATATTTAGGTTTCACTCTGTTCTCTCCTACATAGATAGATGAATGGAACTCTAAATCCAACATGGTGTGTAATAGCTCTTTGAATCTTGACAAAGTAAAGGAGTTCTCAGTTTTGTCTCTATGGTTTGTTACCTCTTCAAGTCGCCCTAGGCACAGACTGTGGAAAAGCACATTCATTGAGAGGGGTTGCCAAGCTTCTAAAAATTTACGAGTTTCCGAAATACCAGCAAATATTTTCTCACCCAAACATGATGATACTTGGTGGTAATGATCAGTACACTAATCCCACTTGGCTCACCAAATTTTGTTCTTCTACGTTGAAGCGTTCGTCTACAGTAGCAGTTTTTATATTTAGGTTTCACTCTATTCTCTCCTATATTGATAGATGAATTTGGAACTCTAAATCCAACATGGTTTGTAGTAGCTCTTTGAAACTTGACGAAATAAAGGATTTCTCAGATTTTTCTTTATGGTTTGTTTCCTCTTCAAGTAGTCCTATGCACAGACTGTGGAAAAGCACTTTCATTGAGAAGGGTTGCCACGCTTCTAAGAATTAAGGAGTTTCCGAAATATCAGCAAATATTTTTTCACCGAATCTTGATGATACTTGGTGGTCATGATCGGTACACAAATCCAACTTGACTCACCAAATTTTGTTCTTCTAGGATGAAGCGTTCGTTTACAGTAGCAGTTTATATTTTTAGTTTTCCCTCTGTTCTCTCCTATATAGATATATGAATTTGGAACTCTAAATCCAACATGGTTTGTAGTAGCTCTTTGAAACTTGACAAAATAAAGGAGTTCTCAGTTTTGTCTTCATGATTTGTTTCCACTTCATGTAGCCCAAAGCAGGGACGGTGGAAAAGCACTTTCATTGAGAGGGGTTGCCAAGCTTCCAATAAATTACGAGTTTGTGAAATACCAGCAAATATTTTTTCACCCAATGTTGATGATACTTGGTGGTAATGATCAGTACACAAATCCCACTTGGCTCACCAAATTTTGTTCTTCTAGGTTGAAGCGTTCGTTTACAGTAGCAGTTTTTATATTTAGGTTTCACTCTGTTTTCTCCTATATAGATAGATGAATTAGGAACTCTAAATCCATCATGGTTTTCAGTAGCTCTTTGAAAGTTGACAAAATAAAGGAGTTCTCAGTTTTTTCTCTATGGTTTGTTTCCTCTTCAAGTATCCTTGTCACAGACTGTGGAAAAGCACTTTCATTGAGAGGGGTTGCCAACCTTCTAAAAAATAACGAGTTTCCGAAATACCAGCAAATATTTTTTCACCCAATGTTGATGATTCTTGGTGGTAATGATCAGTACACAAATACCACTTGGCTCACCAAATTTTGTTCTTCTGGGTTGAAGCGTTCGTCTACACTAGCAGTTTTCATATTTAGGTTACTCTCTGTTCTCTCCTACATAGATAGATGAATTTGGAACTCTAAATCCATCATGGTGTGTAATAGCTGTTTGAAACTTGACAAAGTAAAGGAGTTCTCAGTTTTGTCTCTATGGTTTGTTTGCTCTTCAAGTCGCCCAAGGCACAGACTGTGGAAAAGCACTTTCATTGAGAGGGGTTGCCAAGTTTTAAGAAATAACGAGTTTCCGAAATACCAGCAAATATTTTTTCACACAATCTTGAGGATACTTGGTGGTAATGATCAGTACACAAATCCCACTTGGCTCATCAAATTTTGTTCTTCTGGGTTGAAGCGTTCGTCTACAGTAGCAGTTTTTATATTTAGGTTTCACTCTGTTCTCTCCTACATAGATAGATGAATGGAACTCTAAATCCAACATGGTGTGTAATAGCTCTTTGAAACTTGACAAAGTAAAGGAGTTCTCAGTTTTGTCTCTATGGTTTGTTTCCTCTTCAAGTCGCCCTAGGCACAGACTGTGGAAAATCCCTTTCATTGAGAGGGGTTGCCAAGCTTTTAAGAAATAACGAGTTTCCGAAATACCAGCAAAAATTTTTTCACCCAATCTTTATGATACTTGGTGGTAATGATCGGTACACAAATCCCACTTGGCTCACCCAATTTTATTCTTCTAGGTTGAAGCATTCGTTTACAGTAGCATTTTTTATATTTAGGTTCACTCTGTTCTCTCCTATATAGATAGATGAATTTGGAACTCTAAATCCAACATGGTTTGTAGTAGCTCTTTGAAACTTGACAAAATAAAGGAGTTCTCAGTTTTGTCTCTATGATTTGTTTCCACTTCATGTTGCCCAAAGCAGAGACGGTGGAAAAGCACTTTCATTGAGAGGGGTTGCCAAGCTTCCAATAAATTACGAGTTTGTGAAATACCAGCAAATATTTTTTCACCCAATCTTGATGATACTTGGTGGTAATGATCAGTACACAAATCCCACTTGGCTCACCAAATTTTGTTCTTCTAGTTGAAGCGTTCGTTTACAATAGCAGTTTTTATATTTAGGTTTCACTCTGTTCTCTCCTATATAGATAGATGAATTAGGAACTCTAAATCCATCATGGTTTTCAGTAGCTCTTTGAAAGTTGACAAAATAAAGGAGTTCTAAGTTTTGTCTCTATGGTTTGTTTCCTCTTCAAGTCGCCCTAGGCACAGACTGTGGAAAAGCATTTTCATTGAGAGGGGTTGCCAAGTTTTAAGAAATAACGAGTTTCCGAAATAACAGCAAATATTTTTTCACACAATCTTGAGGATACTTGGTGGTAATGATCAGTACACAAATCCCACTTGGCTCACCAAATTTTGTTCTTCTGGGTTGATTCGTTCATCTCCAGTAGCAGTTTTTATATTTAGGTTTCACTCTGTTCTCTCCTACATAGATAGATGAATGGAACTCTAAATCCAACATGGTGTGTAATAGCTCTTTGAATCTTGACAAAGTAAAGGAGTTCTCAGTTTTGTCTCTATGGTTTGTTTCCTTTTCAAGTCGCCCTAGGCACAGACTGTGGAAAAGCACTTTCATTGAGAGGGGTTGCCAAGCTTCTAAGAATTTACGAGTTTCCGAAATACCAGCAAATATTTTTTCACACAATCTTGAGGATACTTGGTGGTAATGATCAGTACACAAATCCCACTTGGCTCATCAAATTTTGTTCTTCTGGGTTGAAGCGTTCGTCTACAGTAGCAGTTTTTATATTTAGGTTTCACTCTGTTCTCTCCTACATAGATAGATGAATGGAACTCTAAATCCAACATGGTGTGTAATAGCTCTTTGAAACTTGACAAAGTAAAGGAATTCTCAGTTTTGTCTCTATGGTTTGTTTCCTCTTCAAGTCGCCCTAGGCACAGACTGTGGAAAATCCCTTTCATTGAGAGGGGTTGCCAAGCTTTTAAGAAATAACGAGTTTCCGAAATACCAGCAAAAATTTTTTCACCCAATCTTTATGATACTTGGTGGTAATGATCGGTACACAAATCCCACTTGGCTCACCCAATTTTATTCTTCTAGGTTGAAGCATTCGTTTACAGTAGCATTTTTTATATTTAGGTTCACTCTGTTCTCTCCTATATAGATAGATGAATTTGGAACTCTAAATCCAACATGGTTTGTAGTAGCTCTTTGAAACTTGACAAAATAAAGGAGTTCTCAGTTTTGTCTCTATGATTTGTTTCCACTTCATGTTGCCCAAAGCAGAGACGGTGGAAAAGCACTTTCATTGAGAGGGGTTGCCAAGCTTCCAATAAATTACGAGTTTGTGAAATACCAGCAAATATTTTTTCACCCAATCTTGATGATACTTGGTGGTAATGATCAGTACACAAATCCCACTTGGCTCACCAAATTTTGTTCTTCTAGTTGAAGCGTTCGTTTACAGTAGCAGTTTTTATATTTAGGTTTCACTCTGTTCTCTCCTATATAGATAGATGAATTAGGAACTCTAAATCCATCATGGTTTTCAGTAGCTCTTTGAAAGTTGACAAAATAAAGGAGTTCTAAGTTTTGTCTCTATGGTTTGTTTCCTCTTCAAGTCGCCCTAGGCACAGACTGTGGAAAAGCATTTTCATTGAGAGGGGTTGCCAAGTTTTAAGAAATAACGAGTTTCCGAAATAACAGCAAATATTTTTTCACACAATCTTGAGGATACTTGGTGGTAATGAACAGTACACAAATCCCACTTGGCTCACCAAATTTTGTTCTTCTGGGTTGATTCGTTCGTCTCCAGTAGCAGTTTTTATATTTAGGTTTCACTCTGTTCTCTCCTACATAGATAGATGAATGGAACTCTAAATCCAACATGGTGTGTAATAGCTCTTTGAATCTTGACAAAGTAAAGGAGTTCTCAGTTTTGTCTCTATGGTTTGTTTCCTTTTCAAGTCGCCCTAGGCACAGACTGTGGAAAAGCACTTTCATTGAGAGGGGTTGCCAAGCTTCTAAGAATTTACGAGTTTCCGAAATACCAGCAAATATTTTCTCACCCAATCATGATGATACTTGGTGGTAATGATCAGTACACTAATCCCACTTGGCTCACCAAATTTTGTTCTTCTACGTTGATGCGTTCGTCTACAGTAGCAGTTTTTATATTTAGGTTTCACTCTATTCTCTCCTATATTGATAGATGAATTTGGAACTCTAAATCCAACATGGTTTGTAGTAGCTCTTTGAAACTTGACGAAATGAAGGATTTCTCAGATTTTTCTTTATGGTTTGTTTCCTCTTCAAGTAGTCCTATGCAAAGACTGTGGAAAAGCACTTTCATTGAGAAGGGTTGCCACGCTTCTAAGAAATAAGGAGTTTCCGAAATATCAGCAAATATTTTTTCACCGAATCTTGATGATACTTGGTGGTCATGATCGGTACACAAATCCAACTTGACTCACCAAATTTTGTTCTTCTAGGATGAAGCGTTCGTTTACAGTAGCAGTTTATATTTTTAGTTTTCCCTCTGTTCTCTCCTATATAGATATATGAATTTGGAACTCTAAATCCAACATGGTTTGTAGTAGCTCTTTGAAACTTGACAAAATAAAGGAGGTCTCAGTTTTGTCTCTATGACTTGTTTCCACTTCATGTAGCCCTAAGCAGAGACTGTGGAAAAGCACTTTCATTGAAAGGGGTTGCCAAGCTTCCAATAAATTACGAGTTTCCGAAATACCAGCAAATATTTTTTCACCCAATGTTGATGATACTTGATGGTAATGATGAGAACACAAATCCCACTTGGGTCACCAAATTTTGTTCTTCTAGGTTGAAGGGTTCGTTTACAGTAGCAGTTTTTATATTTAGGTTTCACTCTGTTCTCTCCTATATAGATAGATGAATTTGTAACTCTAAATCAAACATGGTTTCTAGTAGCTCTTTGAAACTTTTCAAAATAAAGGAGTTCTCAGTTTTGTCTCTATGCTTTCTTTCATCTTCATGTAGCCCTAGGCACAGAGTGTGGAAAAGCATTTTCATTGAGAGGGGTTGCCAAGCTTCTAAGAAAAAATATTTTCGGAAATACCAGCAAATATTTTTTCACCCAATCTTGATGATACTTGGTGGTAATGATCAGTTCACAAATCGCCCTTGGCTCACCAAATTTTGTTCTTCTAGTTTGAAGCGTTCGTCTACAGTAGCAGTTTTTATATTTTGGTTTCACTCTGTTCTCTCCTATATTGATAGATGAATTTGGAACTCTAAATCCAACATGGTTTGTAGTAGCTCTTTGAAACTTGACAAAATAAAGGAGTTCTCACTTTTTTCTCTATGGTTCCTTTCCTCTTCAAGTAGTCCTAGGCACAGACTGTGGAAAAGCACTTTCATTAAGAGGGGTTGCCAAGCTTCTAAAAAATAACGAGTTTCCGAAATACCAGCAAATATTTTTTCACCCAATGTTGATGATTCTTGGTGGTAATGATCAGTACACAATTACCACTTGGCTCACCAAATTTTGTTCTTCTGGGTTGAAGCGTTCGTCTACAGTAGCAGTTTTTATATTTAGGATTCACTCTGTTCTCTCGTATATAGAAAGTTGAATTTGCAACTCTAAATCCATCATGGTTTTCAGTAGCTCTTTGAAAGTTGACAAAATAAAGGAGTTCTCAGTTTTTTCTCTATGGTTTGTTTCCTCTTCAAGTATCCTTGTCACAGACTGTGGAAAAGCACTTTCATTGAGAGGGGTTGCCAACCTTCTAAAAAATAACGAGTTTCCAAAATACCAGCAAATATTTTTTCACCCAATGTTGATGATTCTTGGTGGTAATGATCAGTACACAAATACCACTTGGCTCACCAAATTTTGTTCTTCTGTGTTGAAGCGTTCGTCTACACTAGCAGTTTTCATATTTAGGTTACTCTCTGTTCTCTCCTACATAGATAGATGAATTTGGAACTCTAAATCCATCATGGTGTGTAATAGCTGTTTGAAACTTGACAAAGTAAAGGAGTTCTCAGTTTTGTCTCTATGGTTTGTTTCCTCTTCAAGTCACCATAGGCACAGACTGTGGAAAAGCACTTTCATTGAGAGGGGATGCCAAGTTTTAAGAAATAACGAGTTTCCGAAACACCAGCAAATATTTTTTCACCCAATCATGAGGATACTTGGTGGTAATGATCGGTACACAAATCCCACTTGGCTCACCAAATTTTATTCTTCTAGGTGGAAGCGTTCGTTTACAGTAGCATTTTTAATATTTAGGTTCACTCTGTTCTCTCCTATATAGATAGATGAATTTGGAACTCTAAATCCAACATGGTTTGTAGTAGCTCTTTGAAACTTGACAAAATAAAGGAGTTCTCAGTTTTGTCTCTATGATTTGTTTCCACTTCATGTAGCCCAAAGCAGAGACGGTGGAAAAGCACTTTCATTGAGAGGGGTTGCCAAGCTTCCAATAAATTACGAGTTTGTGAAATACCAGCAAATATTTTTTCACCCAATCTTGATGATACTTGGTGGTAATGATCAGTACACAAATCCCACTTGGCTCACCAAATTTTGTTCTTCTAGGTTGAAGCGTTCGTTTACAGTAGCAGTTTTTATATTTAGGTTTCACTCTGTTCTCTCCTATATAGATACATGAATTAGGAACTCTAAATCCATCATGGTTTTCAGTAGCTCTTTGAAAGTTGACAAAATAAAGGAGTTCTAAGTTTTGTCTCTATGGTTTGTTTCCTCTTCAAGTCGCCCTAGGCACAGACTGTGGAAAATTATTTTAATTGAGAGGGGTTGCCAAGTTTTAAGAAATAACGAGTTTCCGAAATAACAGCAAATATTTTTTCAACCAATCTTGAGGATACTTGGTGGTAATGATCAGTACACAAATCCCACTTGGCTCACCAAATTTTGTTCTTCTGGGTTGATTCGTTCGTATCAGTAGCAGTTTTTATATTTAGGTTTCACTCTGTTCTCTCCTACATAGATAGATGAATGGAACTCTAAATCCAACATGGTGTGTAATAGCTCTTTGATTCTTTACGAAGTAAAGGAGTTCTCAGTTTTGTCTCTATGGTTTGTTTACTCTTCAAGTCTCCCTAGGCACAGACTGTGGAAAAGCACTTTCATTGAGAGGGGTTGCCAAGCTTCTAAGAATTTACGAGTTTCCGAAATACCAGCAAATATTTTCTCACCCAATCATGATGATACTTGGTGGTAATGATCAGTACACTAATCCCACTTGGATCACCAAATTTTGATCTTCTAGTTTGAAGCGTTCGTCTACAGTAGAAGTTTTTATATTTAGGTTTCACTCTGTTCTCTCATATATTGATAGATGAATTTGGAACTCTAAATCCAACATGGATTCTACTAGCTCTTTGAAACTTGACAAAATAAAGGAGTTCTCAGTTTTTTCTCTATGGTTTGTTTCCTCTTCAAGTATACTTGGCACAGACTGTGGAAAAGCACTTTCATTGAGAGGGGTTGCCAAGCTTCTAAAAAATAACGAGTTTCCGAAATACCAACAAATATTTTTTCACCCAATGTTGATGATTCTTGGTGGTAATGATCAGTACACAAATACCACTTGGCTCACCAAATTTTGTTCTTCTGGGTTGAAGCGTTCGTCTACAGTAGCAGTTTTTATATTTAGGTTTCACTCTGTTCTCTCCTATATTGATAGATGAATTTGGAACTCTAAATAAACATGGTTTGTAGTAGCTCTTTGAAACTTGACAAAATAAATGAGTTCTTAGTTTTGTCTCTATGGTTTGTTTAAACTTCAAGGAGCCCTAGGCACAGACTGTGGAAAAGCACTTTCATTGAGAGGGGTTGCCAAGCTTCTAAGAAATAAGGACTTTCCAAAACCAGCAAATATCTTTTCACCCAATATTGATGATACGTGGTGGTAATGACAAGTACACAAATCCCAACAGGCTCACCAAATTTTGTTTTTCTAGCTTGTAGCGTTCATCTACAATAGCAGTTTTAATATTTAGGTTTCCCTCTCTTCTCTCCTATATAGACAGATAAATTTGGAACTCTAAATCCAACATGGTTTGTAGTAGCTCTATGAAACTTAACAAAAAAAAGTAGTTCTCAGTTTTTTCTCTATGGTTTGTTTCCTCTTCAAGTATCCCTAAGCAGAGACTGTGGAAAAGCACATTCATTGAAAGGGGTTGCCAAGATTCCAAGAAATTACGAGTTTCCGAAATTCCAGCAAATATTTTTTCACCCAATCTGGATGGTACGTGGTGGTAATAAAAGCACCCAAACCCACTTGGCTCACCAAATTTTGTTCTTCTAGGTTGAAGCTTTCGTCCACAGTAGCAGTTTTTATATTTAGGTTTCCCTCTGTTCTCTCCTATATAGATAGATGAATTTGGAACTCTAAATCCAACATGGTTTGTAGTAGCTCTTTGAAACTTGAGAAAATAAAGGAGTTCTCAGTTTTGTCTCTATGGTTTGCTTCCTCTTCAAGTAGCCCTAGGCACAGACTGTGGAAAAGAACTTTCATTGAATGGGGTTGCCAAGCATCTAAGAAATAACTAGTTTCAGAAATACCAGCAAATATTTTTTCACCCAATCTTGATGATACTTGGTGGTAATGATCAGTACACAAATCCCACTTGGCAGAGCAACTTTTGTTCTTCTAGGTTTAAGCGTTCGTCTACAGTAGCAGTTTCTATATTTAGGTTTCACTCTGTACTCTCCTATAAGATAGATGAATTTGGAACTCTAAATTCAACATGGTTTGTAGTAGCTCTTTGAAACTTGACAAAATATAGTAGTTCTCAGTTTTTTCTCTATGCTTTGTTTCCTCTTCAAGTAGCTCTAGGCACAGACTGTGGAAAATCACTCTCATTGAAAGGGGTGTCCAAGCTTCCAAAAAATAACGAGTTTCCAAAATACCAGCAAATATTTTTTCACCCAATCTTGATGATACGTTTTGGGAATGACAAGTATACAAATCCCACTTGGCTCACCAAATTTTGTTCTTCTTGGTTGAAGCGTCCGTCTACAGTAGCAGTTTTTATATTTAGGTTTCCCTTTTTCTCTCCTATAGAGATAGATGAATTTGGAACTCTAAATCCAACATGGTTTGTAGTAGCTCTTTGAAACTTGAAAAAATAAAGGAGTTCTCAGTTTTGTCTCTATGGTTTGTTTAATCTTCAAGTAGCCCTAGGCACAGACTGTGGAAAAGCACTTTCATTGAGAGGGGTTGCAAAGCTTCTAAGAAATAACGAGTTTCCGAAAAACCAGCAAATATTTTTTCACCCAATCTTGATGATTCTTGGTGGCAATAATCAGTACACAAATCCCACTTGGCTCACCCAATTTTGTTCTTCTATGTTGAAGCGTTCGTCTACAGTAGCAGTTTTTATATTTAGGTTTCCCTCTGTTCTCTCCTATATAGATAGAAGAATTTGGAAATCTAAATCCAACATGGTTTGCAGTAGCTCTTTGAAACTTGACAAAATAAAGGAGTTCTCAGTTTTGTCTCTATGGTTTGTTTCCTCTTCATGTAGCCATAGGCACAGACTGTGGAAAGCACTTTCATTGAGAGGGGTTGCCAAGCTTATAAGAAATAACGAGTTTCCGAAATACCAGCAAATATTTTTTCACCCAATCTTGATGATACTTGGTGGTAATTATCAGTACACAAATCCCACTTGGCAGAGCAACTTTTGTTCTTCTAGGTTTAAGCGTTCGTCTACAGTAGCAGTTTTTATATTTAGGTTTCACCATGTTCTCTCCTATATAGATAGATGAATTTGGAACTCTTAATCCAACATGGTTTGTAGTAGCTCTTTGAAACTTGACAAAATAAAGTAGTTCTCAGTTTTGTCTCTATGGTTTGTTTCCTCTTCAATAGCTCTAGGCACAGACTGTGGAAAAGCACTTTCATTGAAAGGGGTGGCCAAGCTTCCAAGAATTCATGAGTTTTCGAAATACCAGCAAATATTTTTTCACCCCATCTTGATGATACTTGGTGTTAATGATCGGTACACAAATCCCACTTGGCTTACCAAATTTTGTTCTTCTAGTTTGAAGCATTCGTTTACAGTAGCAGTTTATAATTTTAGGTTTCCCTCTTTTCTCTCATATATAGATAGATGAATTTGGAACTCTAAATCCAACATGTTTTGTAGTAGCTCTTTTAAACTTGACAAAATAAAGGAGTTCTCAGTTCTGTCTCTATGGTTTGTTTCCTCTTCAAGTAGCCCTAGGCACAGACTGTGGATAATCACTTTAATTTAGAGAAGTTGCCAAGCTTATAAGAAATAACAAGTTTCAGAAATACCATCAAATATTTTTTCACCCTATCTTGATTATACTTGGTGGTAATGATCAGTACACAAATCCCACTTGGTTCACCAATTTTGTTTTTCTAGGTTGAAGCGTTCGTCTACAGTAGCAGTTTTTATATTTAGGTTTCGCTCTGTTCTCTCCCATATAGATAGATGAATTTGGAACTCTAAATTCAACATGATTTGTAGTAGCTCTTTGAAACTTGACAAAATATAGTAGTTCTCTGTTTTGTCTCTATGGTTTGTTTCCTCTTCAAGTAGCTCTAGGCACAGACTGTGGAACAGCACTTTCATTTAAAGGGGTGGCGAAGCTTCCAAGAAATTACGAGTTTCCGAAATACCAGCAAATATTTTTTCACCCAATCTTGGTGATACTTGCTGGTAATGATCAGTACACAAATCCCACTTGGCTCACCAAATTTTGTTCTTCTACGTTGAAGCGTTCGTTTACAGTAGCAGTTTATATTTTTAGGTTTCCCTCTGTTCTCTCCTATATAGATAGATGAATTTGGAACTCTAAATCCAACATGGTTTTTAGCAGCTCTTTGAAACTTGACAAAATAAAGGAGTTCTCCGTTTTGTCTATATGGTTTGTTTCCTCTTCAAGTAGGCCTAGGCACAGACTGTGGAAAAGCACTTTCATTGAAAGGGGTTGCCAAGCTTCCAAGAAATTACGAGTTTATGAAATACCAGCAAATATTTTTTCACCCAATCTTGATGATACGTAGTGGTAATGACCAGTACACAAATCCCACTTGGCTCACCAAATTTTGTTTTTCTAGGTTGAAGCGTTCGTCTACAGTAGCAGTTTTTATATTTAGGTTTCCCTCTGTTCTCTCCTATATAGATAGATGAATTTGGAACTCTAAATCCAACATGGTTTGTAGTAGCTCTTTGAAACTTGACAAAATAAAGGAGTTCTCAGTTTTGTCTCTATGGTTTGTTTCCTCTTCAAGTAGCCCTAGGCACATACTGTGGAAAAGCACTTTCATTGAGAGGGGTTGCCAAGCTTCTAAGAATTAACGATTTTACGAAATACCAGCAAATATTTTTTCACCCAATCTTGATAATACTTCGTGGTAATGATCAGTACACAAATCCCACTTGGCTCACCAAATTTTGTTCTTCTAGGTTGAAGCTTTCGTCTACAGTAGCAGTTTCTATATTTAGGTTTCCCTCAGTTCTCTCCTATATAGTAGATGAATTTGAAACTCTAAATAAAACATGGTTTGTAGTAACTCTTTGAAACTTGACAAAATAAAGGAGTTCTTCGTTTTGTCTCTATGGTTTGTTTAATCTTCAAGGTGCCCTAGGCACAACTGTGGAAAAGCACTTTCATTGAGAGGGGTTGCCAAGCTTCTAAGAAATAACGAGTTTCCGAAATACCAGCAAATATTTTTTCACCCTATCTGGATCATACTTGTTGGTAATGATCACTACACAAATCCCACTTGGCTCACCTAATTTTGTTCTTCTAGGTTGAAGCGTTCGGTTCGTCTACAGTAGCAGTTTTTATATTTAGGTTTCACTCTGTTCTCTCATATATAGATAGAAGAATTTGGAACTCTAAATCCAACATGGTTACTAGTAGCTCTTTGAAACTTGACAAAAAAGGAGTTCTCAGTTTTGTGTCTATGGTTTGTTTCCTCTTCAAGTAGCCCTAGGCACAGACTGTGGAAAAGCACTTTCACTGTGAGGGGTTGCCAAGCTTCCAAGAAATAACGAGTTTCCGAAATACCAGCAAATAATTTTTCACCCAATCTTGATGATACTTGGAGCTAATGATCAGTACACAAATCCCACTTGGCTCACCAAAATTTGTTCTTCTATGTTGAAGCGTTCGTCTACAGTAGCAGATTTTATATTTAGGTTAAGCTCTGTTCTCTCCTATATAGATAGATGAATTCGGAACTCTAAATCCAACGTGGTTTGTAGTAGCTCTTTGAAACTGGACAAAATAAAGGAACTCTCAGTTTTGTCTCTATGGTTTGTTTCCTCTTCAAGTAGCCCTAGGCACAGACTATGGAAAAGCATTTTCATTGAGAGGGGTTGCCAAGCTTCTAAGAATTAACGAGTTTCCGAAATACCAGCAAGTATTTTTTCACCCAATCTTGATGATACTTCGTGGTAATGATCAGTACACAAATCCCACTTGGCTCAGCAAATCTTCTTCTTCTAGGTTGAAGCGTTCGACTACAGTAGAAGTTTTCATATTTAGGTTTCCCTCTGTTCTCTCCTATATAGATAGATGAATTTGGAACTCTAAATTCAACATGCTTTGTAGTAGCTCATTGAAACTTGACAAAATAAAGCAGTTCTCAGTTTTGTCTCTATGGTTTGTTTCCTCTTCAAGTAGCTCTAGGCACAGACTGTGGAAAAGCACTTTCATTGAAAGGGGTTGCCAAGCTTCCAAGAAATTACGAGTTTATGAAATACCAGCAAATATTTTTTCACCCAATCTTGATGATACGTTTGGGTAATGACAAGTACACAAATCCCACTTGGCTAACCAAATTTTGTTCTTCTAGGTTGAAGCGTTCGTCCACAGTAGCAGTTTTTATATTTAGGTTTCCCTCTGTTCTCTCCTATATAGATAGATGAAATTGGAACTCCAAATTAAACATGGTTTGTAGTAGCACTTTGAAACTTGAAAAAATAAATTAGTTCTCAGTTTTGTCTCTATGGTTTGTTTAATCTTCAAGGTGCCCTAGGCACAGACTGTGGACAAGCACTTTCATTGAGAGGGGTTACCAAGCTCTAAGAAATAACGAGTTTCCGAAATACCAGCAAATATTTTTCCACCCAATCTTGAAGATACTTGGTGGTAATGATCAGTATACAAATCCCACTTGGCTCACCAAATTTTGTTCTTCTAGGTTTAAGCGTTCATCTACAGTAGCAGTTTTTATATTTAGGTTTCCCTCTGTTCTCTCATATATAGATAGATGAATTTGGAACTCTAAATCCAACATGCTTTGTAGTAGCTCTTTGAAACTTGACAAATAAAGGAGTTCTCAGTTTTGTCTCTATGGTTTGTTTCCTCTTCAAGTAGCCCTAGGCACAGACTGTGGAAAATCACTTTAATTTAGAGGGGTTGCCAAGCTTCAAAGAAATAACGAGTTTCAGAAATACCAGCAAAAATTTTTTCACCCAATCTTGATTATACTTGGTGGTAATGATCAGTACAAAAATCCCACTTGGCTCACCAAATTTTGTTTTTCTAAGTTGAAGCGTTCGTCTATAGTAGCAGTTTTTATATGTAGGTTTCGCTCTGTTCTCTCCTATATAGATAGATGAATTTGGAACTCTAAATCCAACATGGTTTGTAGTAGCTCTTTGAAACTTAACAAAATAAAGTAGTTCTCAGTTTTGTCTCTATGGTTTGTTTCCTCTTCAAGTAGCTCTAGGCACAGACTGTGGAACAGCACTTTCATTGAGAGGGGTGGCCAAGCTTCCAAGAAATTATGAGTTTCCGAAATACCAGCACATATTTTTTCACCCAATCTTGATGATATTTGGTGGTAATGATCAGTACAGAAATCCCACTTGGCTTACCAAATTTTGTTCTTCTAGGTTGAAGCGTTCGTTTACAGTAGCAGTTTATATTTTTAGGTTTCACTCTGTTCTCTCCTATATAGATAGATGAATTTGGAACTATAAATCCCACATGGTTTGTAGTAGCTCTTTGAAACTTGAAAAAATAAAGGAGTTCTCAGTTTTGTCTCTATGGTTTATTTCCTCTTCAAGTAGCCCTAGGCACATACTGTGGAAAAGCACTTTCATTGAGAGGGGTTGCCATGCTTCTAAGAATTAACTATTTTCCGAAATACCAGCAAATATTTTTTCACCCAATCTTGATAATACTTCGTGGTAATGATCAGTACACAATTCCCACTTGGCTCACCAAATTTTGTTCTTCTAGGTTGAAGCTTTCGTCTACAGTAGCAGTTTTTATATTTAGGTTTCCGTCTGTTCTCTCCTATATAGATAGATGTATTTGGAACTCTAAATAAAACATGGTTTGTAGTTGCTCTTTGAAACTTGACAAAGTAAAGGAGTTCTTAGTTTTGTCTCTATGGCTTGTTTCCGCTTCATGTAGCACTAGGCACAGAGTGTGGAAAGGCACTTTAATTGAGAGGGGTTGCCAAGCTTCTGGGAAATAACGAGTTTCCGAAATACCAGCAAATATTTTTTCACCCAATCTTGATGATACTTGGAGCTAATGACCAGTACACAAATCCCACTTGGCTCACCAAATTTTGTTCTTCTAGGTTGAAGCGTTCGTCCACATAGCAGTTTTTATATTTAGGTTAACCTCTTCTCTCCTATATAGATAGATGAATTCGGAACTCTAAATCCAACGTGGTTTGTAGTAGCTCTTTGAAACTTGACAAAATAAAGGAGCTCTCAGTTTTGTCTCTATGGTTTGTTTCCTCTTCAAGTAGCCCTAGGCACAGACTGTGGAAAATCATTTTCATTGAGAGGGGTTGCCAAGCTTCTAAGAGTTAACGAGCTTCCGAAATACCAGCAAGTATTTTTTCACCCAATCTTGATGATACTTCGTGGTAATTATCAGTACACAAATCCCACTTGGCTCAGCAAATTTTGTTCTTCTATGTTGAAGCGTTCGTCTACAGTTGGAGTTTTTATATTTAGGTTTCCCTCTGTTCTCTCCTATATAGTTAGATGAATTTGGAACTATAAATCCAACATGGTTTTTAGTAGCTCTTTGAAACTTCACAAAAAAACGTAGTTCTCAGTTTTGTCTATATGATTTGTTTCCTCTTCAAGTAGACCTAAGCAGAGACTGTGGAAAAGCACTTTCATTGAAAAGGGTTGCCAAGATTCCAAGAAATTACGAGTTTCCGAAATACCAGCAAATATTTTTTCACCCAATCTTGATGATACGTTTTGGTAATGACAAGTACACAAATCCCACTTGGCTCACCAAATTTTGTTCTTGTAGGTTGAAGCGTTCGTCCACAGTAGCAGTTTTTATATTTAGGTTTCCCTCTGTTCTCTCCTATATAGATAGATAAATTTGGAACTCTAAACCCAATATGGATTGTAGTAGCACTTTGAAACTTGAAAAAATAAAGGAGTTCTCAGTTTGGTCTCTATGGTTTGTTTAAACTTCAAGGAGCCCTAGGCACAGACTGTAGAAAACACTTTCATTGAGAGGGGTTGCCAAGCTTCTAAGAAATAACGAGTTTCCGAAATACAGGCAAATATTTTTTCACCCAATTTTGATGATACTTGGTGGTGACGATCAGTATACAAATCCCACTTGGCTCACCTAATTTTGTTCTTCTTGGTTTAAGCGTTGGTCTACAGTAGCAGTTTATATATTTAGGTTTCCCCCTGTTCTCTCATATATAGATAGATGAATATGGAACTCTAAATCCAACATGGTTTGAAGTAGCTCTTTGAAACTTGACAAAATAAAGGAGTTCTCAGTTTTGTCTCTATGGTTTGTTTCCTCTTCAAGTAGGCCTAGGCACAGACTGTGGAAAAGCATTTTCATTGAGAGGGGTTGCCAAGCTTCTAAGAATTAACGAGTTTCCGAAATACCAGGAAATATTTTTTCACCCAATCTTGATGATACTTGGTGGTAATGATCAGTACACAAATCCCACTTGGCTCACCAAATTTTGTTCTTCTAGGTTGAAGCGTTTGTCTACAGTAGCAGTTTTTATATTTAGGTTTCCCTCTGTTCTCTCCTATATATGTAGATGAATTTTAACTCTAAATTCAACATGGTTTGTAGTAGCTCTTTGAAACTTGACAAAATAAAGTAGTTCTCAGTTTTGTCTCTATCGTTTGTTTCCTCTTCAAGTAGCTCTAGGCACAGACTGTGGAAAAGCACTTTCATTGAAAGGGGTGGCCAAGCTTCCAAGAAATAACGAGTTTCCGAAATACCAGCAAATATTTTTTCACCCAATCTTGATGATACTTGGTGCTAATGATCGGTACACAAATCCCACTTGACTCACCAAAATTTGTTCTGCTAGTTTGAAGCATTCGTTTACAGTAGCAGTTTATATTTTTAGGTTTCCCTCTGTTCTCCGCTATATAGATAGATGAATTTGGAACTATAAATCCAACATGGTTTTTAGTAGCTCTTTGAAACTTGACAAAAAAAAAGTAGTTCTCAGTTTTGTCTCTATGATTTGTTTCTTCTTCAAGTAGACCTAAGCAGAGACTGTGGAAAAGCACTTTCATTGAAAAGGGTTGCCAAGCTTCCAAGAAATTACGAGTTTCCGAAATACCTGCAAATATTTTTTCACCCAATCTTGATGATACGTTTTGGTAATGACAAGTACAAATCACACTTGGCTCACCAAATTTTGTTCTTCTAGGTTGAAGCGTTCGTCTACAGTAGCAGTTTTTATATTTAGGTTTCCCTCTTTCTCTCCTATATAGATAGATGAATTTGGAACTCTAAATCCAACATGGTTTGTAGTAGCTCTTTGAAACTTGACAAATATAGGAGTTCTCAGTTTTGTCTCTATGTTTTGTTTAATCTTCAAGGAGCCCTAGGCACAGACTGTGGAAAAGCACTTTCATTGAAAGGGGTGGCCAAGCTTCCAAGAAATTACGAGTTTATGAAATACCAGCAAATATTTTTTCACCCAATCTTGATGATACGTGGTGGTAATGAGTAGTACACAAATCCTACTTGGCTCACCAAGTTTTGTTCTTCTAGGATGAAGCGTTCGTCCACAGTAGCAGTTTTTATATCTAGGTTTCCCTCCGTTCTCTCCTATATAGATAGATGAATTTGGAACTATAAATCCAACATGGTTTTTAGTAGCTCTTTGAAACTTGACAAAAAAAAAGTAGTTATCAGTTTTGTCTCTATGATTTGTTTCTTCTTCAAGTAGACCTAAGCAGAGACTGTTGAAAAGCACTTTCATTGAAAAGGGTTGCCAAGCTTCCAAGAAATTACGAGTTTCCGAAATACCAGCATATATTTTTTCACCCAATCTTGATAATACATTTTGGTAATAACAAGTAAACAAATCCCACTTGGCTCACCAAATTTTGTTCTTCTAGGTTGAAGCGTTCGTCTACAGTAGCAGTTTTTATATTTAGGTTTCCCTCTGTTCTCTCCTATATAAATAGATGAATTTGGAACTCTAAATCCAACATGGTTTGTAGTAGCTCTTTGAAACTTGACAAAATAAAGGAGTTCTCAGTTTTGTCTCTATGGTTTGTTTCCTCTTCAAGTAGCCCTAGGAACAGACGGTGGAAAAGCACTTTCATTGAAACGGGATGCCAAGCTTCCAAGAAATTACGAGTTTATGAAATACCAGCAAATATTTATTCACCCAATCTTGATGATACGTGGTGGTAATGACCAGTACACAAATCCCACTTGGCTCACCAAATGTTGTGCTGCTAGGTTGAAGCGTTCGACTACAGTAGCAGTTTTTATATTTAGGTTTTCCTCTGTTCTCTCCTATATAGATAGATGAATTTGGAACACTAAATCCAACATGGTTTTTAGAGGCTCTTTGAAACTTGACAAAATAAAGGAGTTCTCAGTTTTGTCTATATGGTTTGTTTCCTCTTCAAGTAGCCCTAGGCACAGACTGTGGAAAAGCACTTTCATTGAGAGGGGTTGCCAAGCTTCCAAGATTACGAGTTTATAAAAGACCAGCAAATTTTTTTTCACCCAATCTTGATGATACGTGGTGGTAATGACCAGTACACAAATCCCACTTGCCTCACCAAATTTTGTTTTTCTAGGTTGAAGCGTTCGTTTACAGTAGCAGTTTTTATATTTAGGTTTTGCTCTGTTCCCTCCTATATAGATAGATGTATTTGGAACTCTAAATCCAACATGGTTTGTAGTAGCTCTTTGACACTTGACAAAATAAAGGAGTTCTCAGTTATTTTTCTATGGTTTGTTTCCTCTTCAAGTAGCCCTAGGCACATACTGTGGAAAAGCACTTTCACTGAGAGGGGTTGCCAAGCTTCTAAGAATTAACGATTTTCCGAAATACCAGCAAATATTTTTTCACCCAATCTTGATAATACTTCGTGGTAATAATCAGTACACAAATCCCACTTGGCTCACCAAATTTTGTTCTTCTAGGTTGAAGCTTTCGTCTACAGTAGCAGTTTTTATATTTAGGTTTCCCTCTGTTCTCTCATATATAGATAGATGAATTTGGAACTCTAAATAAAACATGGTTTGTAGTAGCTCTTTCAAACTTGACAAAATAAAGGAGTGCTTTGTTTTGTCTCTATGGTTTGTTTAATCTTCAAGGAGCCCTAGGCACAACTGTGGAAAAGCACTTTAATTGAGAAGGTATGCCAAGCTTCTAAGGAATACGAGTTTCCAAAATACCAGCAAATATTTTTTCACCCAATATTGATGATACTTGGTGGTAATGATCAGTACACAAACCCTACTTGGCTCACCTAATTTTGTTCTTCTAGGTTGAAGCGTTCGTCTACAGTAGCAGTTTTTATATTTAGGTTTTGCTCTGTTCCCTCCTATATAGATAGATGAATTTGGAACTCTAAATCCAACATGGTTTGTAGTAGCTCTTTGAAACTTGACAAAATAAAGGAGTTCTCAGTTTTTCCTCTATGGTTTGTTTCCTCTTCATGTAGCCCTAGGCACATACTGTGGAAAAGAACTTTCATTGATCGGGTTTGCCAAGCTTCTAAGAAATAACGAGTTTCCGAAATACCAACAAATATTTTTTCACCCAATCTTGATGATACTTGGAGCTAATGATCAGTACACAAATCCCACCTGGCTCACCAAATTTTGTTCTTCTATGTTGAAGCGTTCTTCTACAGTAGCAGTTTTTATATTTAGGTTTTACTCTGTTCTCTCCTATATAGATAGATGAATTCGGAACTCTAAATCCAACGTGGTTTGTAGTAGCTCTTTGAAACTTGACAAAATAAAGGAGCTCTCAGTTTTGTCTCTATGGTTTGTTTCCTCTTCAAGTAGCCCTAGGCACAGACTGTGGAAAAGCATGTTCATTGAGAGGGGTTGCCAAGCTTCTAAGAATTAACGAGCTTCCGAAATACCAGCAAGTATTTTTTCACCCAATCTTGATGATACTTGGCGGTAATGATCAGTACACAAATCCCACTTGGCTCAGCAAATTCTGTTCTTCTAGGTTGAAGCGTTCGTCTACAGTAGCAGTTTTTATATTTAGGTTTCCCTCTTTCTCTCCTATATAGATAGATGAATTTGGAACTCTAAATCCAACATGGTTTGTAGTAGCTCTTTGAAACTTAAAAATAAAGGATTTCTCAGTTTTGTCTCTATGGTTTGTTTAATTTTAGAGGAGCCCTAGGCACAGACTGTGGAAAAGCACTTTCATTGAGAGGGGTTGCCAATCTTCTAAGAAATAACGAGTTTCCGAAATACCAGCAAATATTTTTTCACCCAATCTTGATGATACTTGGTGGTAATGATCAGTACACAAATCCCACTTGGCTCACCAAATTTTGTTCTTCTAGGTTGAAGCTTTCGTCTACAGTAGCAGGTTTTATATTTAGGTTTCACTTTGTTCTCTCCTATATGGATAGATGAATTTGGAACTCTAAATCCAACATGGTTTGCAGTAGCTCTTTGAAACTTGACAAAATAAAGGAGTTCTTAGTTTTGTCGATATGGTTTGTTTCCTCTTCAAGTAGCCCTAGGCACAGGCTGTGGAAAAGCACTTTCATTGAGAGGGGTTGCCGAGCTTCTAAGAAATAACGAGTTTTCGAAATACCAGCAAGTATTTTTTCACCCAATCTTGATGATACTTGGCGGTAATGATCAGTACACAAATACCACTTGACTCACCAAAATTGGTTCTTCTAGGTTGAAGCGTTCGTCTGCAGTAGCAGTTTTTATATTTCGGTTTCACTCTGTTCTCTCATATATAGATAGAAGAATTTGGAATTCTAAATCCAACATGGTTACTAGTAGCTCTTTGAAACTTGACAAAATAAAGGAGTTCTCAGTTTTGTCTCTATGGATTGTTTCCTCTTCAATTAGCTCGAGGCACAGACTGTGGAAAAGCACTTTCATTGAAAGGGGTTTCCAAGCTTCCAAGAAATAACGAGTTTTCCGAAATACCAGCAAATATTTTTTCACCCAATCTTGATGATACTTGGTGGTAATGATCAGTACACAAATCCCACTTGGCTCACCAAATTTTGTTCTTCTAGGTGAAGCGTTCGTCTACAGTAGCAGTTTATATGTTTAGGTTTCCCTCTGTTCTCTCCTATATAGATTGATGCATTTGGAACTCTAAATCCAACATAATTTGAAGTAGCTCTTTGAACCTTGACAAAAAAAGTAGTTCTCAATTTTGTCTCTATGATTTGTTTCCTCTTTAAGTAGCCCTAAGCAGAGACTGTGGAAAAGCACTTTCATTGAAAAGGGTTGGCAAACTTCCAAGAAATTACGAGTTTGTGAAATACCAGCAAATATTTTTTTCACCCAATCTTGATGATACGTTTTGGTAATGACAAGTACACAAATCCAACTTGGCTCACCAAATTTTGTTCTTCTAGGTTGAAGCGTTCGTCTACAGTAGCAGTTTTTATATTTAGGTTTCCCTCTTTCTCTCCTATATAGATAGATGAATTTGGAACTCTAAATCCAACATGGTTTGTAGTAGCTCTTTGAAACTTGACAAAATAAAGGAGTTCTCAGTTTTATCTCTATGTGTTGTTTCCTCTTCAAGTAGTCCTAGGCACAGACTGTGGAAAAGCCCTTTCATTGAGAGGGGTTGCCAAGATTCTAAGAATTAACGATTTTCCCAAATACCAGCAAATATTTTTTCACCCAATCTTGATAATACTTCGTGGTAATGATGAGAACACAAATCCCACTTGGCTCACCAAATTTGTTTCTTCTAAGTTTAAGCGTTCCTCTACAGTAGCAGTTTTTATATTTAGGTTTTCCTCTGTTCTCTCATATACAGATAGATGAATTTGGAACTCTAAATCCAACATGGTTTGTAGTAGCTCTTTGAAACTTGACAAAATAAAGGAGTTCTCAGTTTTTTCTCTATGGTTTGTTTCCTCTTCAAGTAGCCCTAGGCACAGACTGTGGAAAAGCACTTTCATTGAGAGGGTTTGCCAAGCTTCTAAGAAATACGAGTTTGCGAAATACCAGCAAATATTTTTTCACCCAATCTTGATGATACTTGGAGCTAATGACCAGTACACAAAACCCACTTGGCTCACCAAATTTTGTTCTTCTAGGTTGAAGCATTCGTCCACAGTACCAGTTTTATTATTTAGGTTTCCCTCTGTTCTCTCCTATATAGATAGATGAATTTGGAACTCTAAATCCAACATGGGTTGTAGTAGCTCTTTGAAACTTGAAAAAATTAAAGGAGTTCTCAGTTTTGTCTCTATGGTTTGTTTAATCTTCAAGGAGCCCTAGGCACAGACTGTGGAAAACCACTTTCATTGAGAGGGTTGCCAAGCTTCTATGAATTCACGAGTTTTCGAAATACCAGCAAGTATTTTTTCACCCAATCTTGATGATACTTGGTGGTAATGATCAGTACACAAATCCCACTTGGCGCACCAAATTTTGTTCTTCTATGTTGATACGTTCGTCTACAGTAGCAGTTTTTATATTTAGGTTTCCCTCTGTTCTCTCCTATATAGATAGATGAATTTGGAACTCTAAATTCAAGATGGTTTGTAGTAGCTCTTTGAAACTTGACAAAATAAAGTAGTTCTCAGTTTTGTCTCTATGGTTTGTTTCCTCTTCAAGTAGCTCTAGGCACAGACTGTGGAAAAGCACTTTCATTGAATGTGGTGGCCAAGCTTCCAAGAAATAACGATTTTCCGAAAAACCAGCAAATATTTTTTCACCCAATCTTGATGATACTTGGTGGTAATGATTGGTACACAAATCCCACTTGATTCACCAAAATTTCTTCTACTAGTTTGAAGCGTTCGCCTACAGTAGCAGTTTTTATATTTAGGTTTCCCTCTGTTCTCTCCTATATAGATAGATGAATTTGGAACTCTAAATCCAACATGGTTTGTAGTAGCTCTTTGGAACTTGACAAAATAAAGTAGTTCTCAGTTTTGTCTCTATGGTTTGTTTCCTCTTCAAGTAGCTCTAGGCACAGACTGTGGAAAAGCACTTTCATTGAAAAGGGTTGCCAATCTTCCAAGAAATTACGAGTTTCCGAAATACGAGCAAATATTTTTTCACCCAATCTTGATGATACGTTTTGGTAATGACAAGTACACAAATCCCACTTGGCTCACCAAATTTGGTTCTTCTAGGTTGAAGCGTTCGTCTACAGTAGCATATTTTATATTTAGGTTTCCCTCTTTCTCTCCTATATAGTTAGATGATTTTGGAACTCTAAATCCAACATGGTTTGTATTAGTTCTTTGAAACTTGACAAATAAAGGAGTTCTCAGTTTTGGCTCTATGCTTTGTTTAATCTTAAAACAGCCCTAGGCACAGACTGTGGAAAAGCTCTTTCATTTAGAGGGGTTGCCAAGCTTCTAAGAAATAACGAGTTTTCGAAATACCAGCAAGTATTTTTTCACCCAATCTTGATGATACTTGGCGGTAATGATCAGTACACAAATACCACTTGACTCACCAAAATTGGTTCTTCTAGGTTGAAGCGTTCGTCTGCAGTAGCAGTTTTTATATTTCGGTTTCACTCTGTTCTCTCATATATAGATAGAAGAATTTGGAACTCTAAATCCAACATGGTTACTAGTAGCTCTTTGAAACTTGACAAAAAAGGAGTTCTCAGTTTTGTGTCTATGGTTTGTTTCCTCTTCAAGTAGCCCTAGGCACAGACTGTGGAAAAGCACTTTCATTGTGAGGGGTTGCCAAGCTTCTAAGAAATAACGAGTTTCCGAAATACCAGCAAATATTTTTTCACCCAATCTTGATGATACTTGGAGCTAATGATCAGTACACAAATCCCACTTGGCGCACCAAATTTCGTTCTTCTATGTTGATACGTTCGTCTACAGTAGCAGTTTTTATATTTAGGTTAACCTCTGTTCTCTCCTATATAGATAGATGAATTTGGAACTCTAAATCCAACATGGATTGTAGTAGCTCTTTGAAACTTGACAAAATAAAGGAGCTCTCAGTTTTGTCTCTTTGGTTTGTTTCCTCTTCAAGTAGCTCTTGGCACAGACTGTGGAAAAGCACTTTCATTGAAAGGGGTGGCCAATCTTCCAAGAAATTACGAGTTTCTGAAATACGAGCAAACATTTTTTCACCCAATCTTGATGATACGTTTTGGTAATGACAAGTACACAAATCCCACTTGGCTCACCAAATTTTGTTCTTCTAGGATGAAGCTTTCGTCTACAGTAGCCGTTTTTATATTTAGGTTTCCCTCTGTTTTCTCCTATATAGATAGATGAATTTGGAACTCTAAATCCAACATGGTTTGTAGTAGCTCTTTGAAACCTAACAAAATAAAGGAGTTCTCAGTTTTGTCTCTATGGTTTGTTTCCTCTTCAAGTAGCTCGAGGCACAGACTGTGGAAAAACAGTTTCATTGAAAGGGGTGGCCAAGCATCCAAGAAATTACGAGTTAATAAAATTCCAGCAAATATTTTTTCACCCAATCTTGATAATACTTCGTGGTAATTATCAGAAGACAAATCCGACTTGGCTTACCAAATTTTGTTCTTCTATGTTGAAGCATTTGTCTACAGTAGCAGTTTTTATATTTAGGTTTCCCTCTGTTCTCTCATATATACATAGATGAATTTGGAACTCTAAATAAAACATGGTTTGTAGTAGCTCTTTGAAACTTGACAAAATAAACGAATTCTTAGTTTTGTCTCTATGGTTTGTTTAATCTTCAAGGAGCCCTAGGAACAGACAGTGGAAAAGCACTTTCATTGAGAGATGTTGCCAAGCTTCTAAGAAATAACGAGTTTCCGAAATACCAGCAAATATTTTTTCACCCAATCTTGATTGTACTTGGTGGTACTGATCAGTACAAAAATCCCACTTGGCTCACCAAATTTTGTTCTTCTAGTTTGAAGCGTTCGACTACAGTAGCAGTTTTTATATTTAGGTTTCACTCTGTTCTCTCATATATAGATAGAAAAATTTGGAACTCTAAATCCAACATGGTTACTAGTAGCTCTTTGATACTTGACAAAATAAAGGAGTTCTCAGTTTTGTGTCTATGGTTTCTTTCTTCTTCAAGTAGCCCTAGGCACAGACTGTGGAAAAGCACTTTCATTGAGAGGGGTGCCGAGCTTCTAAGAAATAACGAGTTTCCGAAATACCAGCAAATATTTTTTCACCCAATCTTGATGATTCGTGGAGCTAATGATCAGTACACAAATCCCACTTGGCTCACCAAATTTTGTTCTTCTGGGTTGAAGCGTTCGTCTACTGTAGCAGTTTTTATATTTAGGTTTCCCTCTGTTTTCTCCTATATAGATAGATGAATTTGGAACTCTAAATCCAACATGGTTTGTAGTAGCTCTTTGAAACTTGACAAAATAAAGGAGTTCTCAGTTTTGTCTCTATGGATTGTTTCCTCTTCAATTAGCTCGAGGCACAGACTGTGGAAAAGCACTTTCATTGAAAGGGGTGGCCAAGCTTCCAACAAATAACGAGTTTCCGAAATACCAGCAAATATTTTTTCACCCAATCTTGATGATACTTGGTGGTAATGACAAGTACACAAATCCCACTTGGCTCACCAAATTTTGTTCTTCTAGGTTGAAGCGTTCGTCTACAGTAGCAGTTTTTATATTTAGGTTTCCCTCTTTCTCTCCTATATAGATAGATGAATTTGGAACTCTAAATCCAACATGGTTTGTAGTAGCTATTTGAAACTTGACAAAATAAAGGAGTTCTCAGTTTTTTCTCTATGTGTTGTTTCCTCTTCAAGTAGTCCTAGGCACAGACTGTGGAAAAGCCCTTTCATTGAGAGGGGTTGCCAAGATTCTAAGAATTAACGATTTTCCCAAATACCAGCAAATATTTTTTCACCCAATCTTGATAATACTTAGTGGTAATGATCAGAACACAAATCCCACTTGGCTCACCAAATTTTGTTCTTCTAAGTTTAAGCGTTCCTCTACAGTAGCAGTTTTAATATTTAGGTTTCACTCTGTTCTCTCATATACAGATAGATAAATTTGGAACTCTAAATCCAACATGGTTTGTAGTAGCTCTTTGAAACTTGACAAAATAAAGGAGTTCTCAGTTTTTTCTCTATGGTTTGTTTCCTCTTCAAGTAGCCCTAGGCACAGACTGTGGAAAAGCACTTTCATTGAGAGGGATTGCCAAGCTTCTAAGAAATAACGATTTTCCGAAATACCAGGAAATATTTTTTCACCCAATCTTGATGATACTTGGTGGTAATTATCAGTACAGAAATCCCACTTGGCTCACCAAATTTTGTTTTTCTAGGTTGAAGCGTTCGTCTACAGTAGCAGTTTTTATATTTAGGTTTCGTTCTGTTCTCTCCTATATAGATAGATGAATTTGGAACTCTAAATCCAACATGGTTTGTAGTAGCTCTTTGAAACTTTACAAATAAAGGAGTTCTCAATTTTGTCTCTATGGTTTGTTTAATTTTCAAGGAGCCCTAGGCACAGACTGTGGAAAAGCACTTTCATTGAGAGGGGTTGCCAAGCTTCTAAGAAATAACGAGTTTCCGAAATACCAGCAAATATTTTTTCAGCCAATCTTGACGATACTTGGTGGTAATGATCAGTACACAAAATCCACTTGGCTCACCAAATTTTGTTCTTCTAGGTTGAAGCTTTCGTCTATAGTAGCAGTTTTTATATTTAGGTTTCACTCTGTTCTCTCCTATATGGATAGATGAATTTGGAACTCTAAATCCAACATGGTTTGTAGTAGCTCTTTGAAACTTGACAAAATAAAGAAGTTCTCAGTTTTGTCTCTATGGTAGGTTTCCTCTTCAAGTAGCCCTAGGCACAGACTGTGGAAAAGCACTTTCATTGAGAGGGGTTGCAGAGCTTCTAAGAAATAACGAGTTTTCGAAATAAGAGCAAGTATTTTTTCACCCAATCTTGATGATACTTGGTGGTAATGATCAGTCCACAAATACCACTTGCTCACCAAAATTTGTTCTTCTAGGTTGAAGCGTTCGTCTACAGTAGCAGTTTTTATATTTAGGTTTCACTCTGTTCTGTTCTCTCATATATAGATAGAAGAATTTGGAACTCTAAATCCAACATGGTTACTAGTAGCTCTTTGAAACTTGACAAAAAAGGAGTTCTCAGTTTTGTGTCTATGGTTTGTTTCCTCTTTAAGTAGACCTAGGCACA
>NW_027514653.1:0-96299 GCF_048772815.1 Callospermophilus lateralis | reverse complement strand
TATTTGCTGGTTTTTCCTAAAATCGTCATTTCTTGGAAGCTCTGCAACCCCTTTAAATGAAAGTGCTTTTTCACAGTCTCTACTTAGGGCTACTTGAAGAGGAAACAAACCATAGAGACAAAACTGAGAACTCCTTTATTTTGTCAAGTTTCAAATAGCTACTGCAAACCATGTTGGATTTAGAGTTCCAAATTCATCTATCAATATAGGAGAGAACAGAGTGAATCCTAAAAATAAAAACTGCTACTGTAAACGAACGCTTCAACCTAGAAGAACAAAATTTGGTAAGCCAAGTGGGATTTGTGTACTGATCATTACCACCATGTATCATCAAGATTGGGTGAAAAATATTTGCTGGTATTTCGGAAACTCGTTATTTCTTAGAAGCTTGGCAACCCCTCTCAATGAAAGTGCTTTTCCATAGTCTGTGCCTAGGGCTACTTGAAGAGGAAACAAACCATAGAGACAAAACTGAGAACTCCTTTATTTTTTCAAGTTTCAAAAATCTACTACACACCATGTTGGATTTAGAGTTCCAAACTCATCTATCTATATAGGAGAGAACAGAGGGAATCCTAAATATATAAACTGCTACTGTAAACGAACGTTTCAACCTAGAGGACCAAAATTTGTGAGTCAAGTGTGATTTGTGTACCGATCATTACCACCAAGTATCATCAAGTTTGGGTGAAAAAATAATTGCTGGTATTTCTGAAACTCGTTATTTCTTAGAAGCTTGGCAACCCCTCTCAATGAAAGTGCTTTTCCACCGTCTGTGACAAGGGCTACTTGAAGAAGAAACAATCCATAGAGACAAAACTGAGAACTCCTTTATTTTGTCACGTTTCAAAGATCTACTACAAACCATGTTGGATTTAGAGTTCCAAATTCATCTATCTATATAGGCGAGAACAGAGTGAACCCTAAAAATAAATACTGCCACTCTAAACAAACGCTTCAACCTAGAGGAAGAAAATTTGGTGAGCCAAGCGGGATTTGTGTACTGATCATTACCACCAAGTATCATCAAGATTGGGTTAAAAATATTTGCTGGTATTTAGGAAACTCGTTATTTCTTAGAAGCTTGGCAACCCCTCTCAATGAAAGTGCTTTTCCACATTCTGTGCATAGGGCTACTTGAAAAGGAAACAAACCATAGAGACAAAACTGAGAACTCTTTATTTTGTCACGTTTCAAAGAGCTACTACAAACCATGTTGGATTTAGAGTTCCAAATTCATCTATCTATATAGGAGACAAAAGAGTGTAAACTAAAAATAAAAACTGCTACTGTAAACGAACGCTTCAACCTAGAAGAACAAAATTTGGTGAGCCAAGTGGGATTTGTGTACTTGTCATTACCACCACGTATCATCAACATTGGGTGAAAAAAATATTTGCTGGTATTTCGGAAACTCGAAATATCTTGGAAGCTTGGCAACCAGTTTTAGTTATTGTGCTTTTCCACAGTCTCTGCTTAGGGCTACAGGAAGCAGAAACAAATCATAGAGACAAAACTGAGAAATAATTTATTTGGTCAAGTTTCAAAGAGCTATTACACACCATTTTGGATTTAGAGTTCCAAATTCATCTATCAATATAGGAGAGAACAGAGGGTAACCTATATATTAAAACTGCTACTGTTGATGAACGTTTCATCCTAGAAGAACAAAATTTGGTGAGCCAAGTGGGATTTGTGTATTGATCATTACCACTAAGTATCATTAAAATTGGGTGAAAAAAATATTTGCTTGTATTTCGGAAACTCATTATTTCTTAGAAGCTTGGAAACCCCTCTCAATGAAAGTGCTTTTCCACAGTCTCTGCCTAGGGCTACTTGAAGAGGAAACAAACTATACAGACAAAACTGAGAACTCCTTTATTTTGTCAAGTTACAAAGATTTACTACAGACCATGTTGGATTTAGAGTTCCAAATTCATCTATCTATATAGGATAGAACAGAGGGAACCTAAAAATGTAAACTGCTACTCTAAACGAACGCTTCAACCTAGAAGAACAAAATTTGGTGAGTCAAGTGGGATTTGTGTGCCGATCATTACCACAAAGTATCATCAAGATTGGGTAAAAAAATATTTGCTGGTATTTTGGAAACTCGTTATTTCTTAGAAGCTTGGCAACCCCTCTCAAGGAAAGTGCTTTTCCACAGTCTCTGCCTAGGGCTACTTGAAGAGGAAACAAACCATAGAGACAAAACTGAGAACTCCTTTATTTTGTCAAGTTTCAAAGAGCTACTACAAACCATGTTGGATTTAGAGTTCCAAATTCATCTAACTATATAGGAGAGAACAGAGGGAAACCTAAAAATATAAACTGCTACTGTAAACGAACGCTTCAAACTTGAAGAACAAAATTTTGTGAGTCAAGTATGATTTGTGAACTGAACATTACCACCAAGTAACATCAAGATTGGGTGAAAAAATATTTGCTGGTATTTCGGAAACTCGTTATTTCTTAGAAGCTTGGCACCCCACTCAATGAACGTGCTTGTCCACAGTCTGTTCCTAGGGGTACTTGAAGAGGAAACAAACCATAGAGACAAAACTGAGAACTCCTTTATTTTGTCAAGTTTCAAAGAGCTATTACAAACCATGTTGGATTTAGAGTTCCAAATTCATCTATCTATATAGGAGAGAACATAGTGAAACCTAAATATAAAAACTGCTACCGTAGACGAAACCTAAATATAAAACCTAGAAGAACAAAATTTGGTGAGACAAGTGGGATTTGTGTACTTGTCATTACCACCACGTATCATCAAGATTGGGTGAAAAAATATTTGCTGGTATTTCCGAAACTCGTTATTTCTTGGAAGCTTTGAAACCCCTTTCAATGAAAGTGCTTTTCCACAGTCTCTGCTTAGGGCTACTTGAACAGGAAACAAACCAGGAGACAAAACTGAGAACTCCTTTATTTTGTCAAGTTTCAAAGAGCTACTACAAACCATGTTGGAATTTGAGTTCCAAATTCATCTATCTATATAGGAGAGAACAGAGGGAAACCTAAATATAAAAACTGCTACTGTAGACGAACGCTTCAACCTAGAAGAACAAAATTTGGTGAGCCAAGTGGGATAAGTGTACTAATCATTAACCCCAAGTATCATCACAATTGGGTGAAAAAATATTTGCTGGTATTTCAGAAACTCGTTATTTCTTAGAAGCTTGGCAAACTTTCTCAATGAAAGTCCTTTTCCACTTTCTGTGCCTAGGGCGATTTGAAGAGGAAACAAACCATAGAGACAAAACTGAGAACTCCTTTATTTTGTCCAGTTTCAAAGAGCTACTACAAACCATGTTGGATTTAGAGTTCCAAATTCATCCATCTATGTAGGAGAGAACTGATTGAACCCTAAAAGTAAAAACTGCCACTCTAAACGAACGCTTCAACCTAGAAGAAGAAAATTTGGTGAGCCAAGCGGGATTTGTGTACTGATCATTACCACCAAGTATCATCAAGATTGGGTGAAAAAATATTTGCTGGTATTTCGGAAACTCGTTATTTCTTAGAAGCTTGGCAACACCTCTCAATGTAAGTGCTTTTCCACATTCTGTGCATAGGGCTACTTGAAAAGGAAACAAACCATAGAGACAAAACTGAGAACTCTTTAATTTGTCACGTTTCTAAGTGGTACTACAAACCATGTTGGATTTAGAGTTCCAAATTCATCTATCTATATAGGAGACAAAAGAGTGTAAACTAAAAATTAATACTGCTACTGTAAAGGAACCCTTCAACCTAGAAGAACAAAATTTGGTGAGCGAAGTTCGATTTGTGTACTTGTTTTAACACCACGTATCATCAACATTGGGTGAAAAACTATTTGCTGGTATTTCGGAAACTCGTAAATTCTTGGAAGCTTGGCAACCCCTTTCAATGAAAGTGCTTTCCACAGTCTCTGCTTAGGGCTACATGAAGCGGAAACAAATCATAGAGACAAAACTGAGAACTCCTTTATTTTGTCAAGTTTCAAAGAGCTACTACAAACCATGTTGGATTTAGAGTTCCAAAATCATCTATCTATATAGGAGAGAACAGAGGGAACCTAAAAATATAAACTGCTACTGTAAACGAACGCTTCAACCTAGAAGAACAAAATTTGGTGAGTCAAGTGGGATTTGTGTACCGATCATTACCACCAAGTATCATCAAGATTGGGTGAAAAAATATTTGCTGGTATTTCGGAAACTCGTAATTTCTTGGAAGCTTGGCAACCCCTCTCAAGGAAAGTGCTTTTCCACAGTCACTGCTTAGGGCTACTTGAAGCGGAAACAAATCATAGAGACAAAACTGAGAACTCCTTTATTTTGTCAAGTTTCAAAGAGCTACTAGAAACCATGTTGGATTTAGAGTTCCAAATTCATCTATCTATATAGGAGAGAACAGAGTGAAACCTAAATATAAAAATTGCTACTGTAGACGAACGCTTCAACATAGAAGAACAAAATTTGGTGAGCCAAGTGGGATTTGTGTACTGATCTTCACCACCAAGTATCATCAAGATTGGGTGAAAAAGTGTTTGCTGGTATTTCGGAAACTCGTTATTTCTTAGAAGCTTGGCAACCCCTCTCAATGAAAGTGCTTTTCCACAGTCTGGACCTAGGGCTACTTGAAGAGGAAACAAACCATAGAGACAAAACTGAGAACTCCGTTATTTTGTCAAGTTTCAAAGAGCTACTAAAAAACATGTTGGATTTAGAGTTCCAAATTCATCTATCTATATAGCAGAGAACAGAGTGAAACCTAAATATAAAAACTGCTACTGTAGAGGAACGCTTCAACATAAAAGAACAAAATTTGGTGAGCCAAGTGGGATTTGTGTACCGATCATTACCACCACGTATCATCAACATTGGGTGACACAATATTTGCTGGTATTTTGGAAACTCGTAATTTCTTGGAAGCTTGGCAACCCCTTTCAATGAAAGTGCTTTTCCACAGTCTCTGCCTAGGGCTAAATGAAGCGGAAACAAATCATAGAGACAAAACTGAGAACTCCTTTACTTTGTAAAGTTTCAAAGAGCTACTACAAACCATATTGTATTTAGTGTTCCAAATTCATCTATCTATAATGGAGAGAACAGAGTGAAACCTAAATATAAAAACTGCTACTGTAGACGAACGCTTCAACCTAGAAGAACAAAATTTGGTGAGCCAAGTGGGATTTGTGTACTGATCATTACCACCAAGTGTCATCAAGATTGTGTGAATAAATATTTGCTGGTATTACGGAAACTCGTTAATTCTTAGAAGCTTGGCAACGACACTCAATGAAAGTGCTTGTCCACAGTCTGTTCCTAGGGGTACTTGAAGAGGAAACAAACCATAGAGACACAGCTGAGACCTCCTTTATTTTGTCAAGTTTCAAAGAGCTACTACAAACCATGTTGGATTTAGAGTTCCAAATTCATCTATGTATATAGGAGAGAACAGAGTGAAACCTAAAAATAAAAACTGCTACTGTAAACGAACGCTTCAACCTAGAAGAACAAAATTTAATGAGTCAAGTGGGATTTGTGTACCGATCATTACCACCAAGTATCATCAAGATTGGGTGAAAAAATATTGGCAGGTATTTCGGAAACTCGTTATTTCTTAGAAGCTTGGCCACCACTCTGAATGAAAATGCTTTTCCACAGCCTGTGCCTAGGGCTACTTGAAGAGGAAACAAACCATAGAGACAAAACTGAGAACTCCTTTATTTTGTCAAGTTTCAATGAGCTACTACAAAGCATGTTGGATTTAGAGTTCCAAATTCATCTATCTATATAGGAGAGAAAAGAGTGAAAACTAAAAATAAAAACTGCTACTGTAAACGAACGCTTCAACCTGAAAGAACAAAATTTGGTGAGCCAAGTGGGATTTGTGTACTTGTCATTACCACCAAGTATCATCAACATTGGGTGAAAAAATATTTGCTGGTATTTCGGAAACTCGTTATTTCTTGGAAGCTTGGCAACCCCTTTCAATGAAAGTGCTTTTCCACAGTCTCTGCTTAGGGCTCCATGAAGCCGAAACAAATCATAGAGACAAAACTGAGAACTCCTTTATTTTGTCAAGTTTCAAAGAGCTACTACAAACCATGTTGGATTTAGAGTTCCAAATTCATGAATCTATTTAGGAGAGAACAGAGGGAAACCTAAATATAAAAACTGCTACTGTAGACGAACGCTTCAACCTAGAAGAACAAAATTTGGTGAGCCAAGTGGGATAAGTGTACTAATCATTACCCCAAGTATCATCACAATTGGGTGAAAAAATATTTGCTGGTATTTCGAAAACTCGTTATTTCTTACAAGCTTGGCAACCCCTCTCAATGTAAGTGCTTTTCCACATTCTGTGCATAGGGCTACTTGAAAAGGAAACAAACCATAGAGACAAAACTGAGAACTCTTTATTTTGTCACGTTTCAAAGAGCTACTACAAACCATGTTGGATTTAGAGTTCCAAATTCATCTATCTATATAGGAGACAAAAGAGTGTAAACTAAAATAAATACTGCTACTGTAAACGAACCCCTCAACCTAGAAGAACAAAATTTGGTGAGCGAATTGGGATTTGTGTACTTGTTTTAACACCACGTATCATCAACATTGGGTGAAAAACTAAATGCTGGTATTTCAGAAACTCGTAAATTCTTGGAAACTTGGCAACCCCTTTCAATGAAAGTGCTTTCCACAGTCTCTGCTTAGGGCTACATGAAGCGGAAACAAATCATAGAGACAAAACTGAGAACTCCTTTATTTTGTCAAGTTTCAAAGCGCTACTACAAACCTTGTTGGATTTAGAGTTCAAAATTCATCTATCTATATAGAAGAGAACAGAGTAAACCCTAAAAATAAAAACTGGTACTGTAGACGAATGCTTCAACCTAGAAGAACAAAATTTGGTTAGTCAAGTTGGATTTGTGTACTTGTCCTTACCACCAAGTATCATCAAGATTGGGTGAAAAAATATTTGCTGGTATTTCGGAAACTCGTTATTTCTTAGAAGCTTGGCAATCACTCTCATTGATAGTGCTTTTCCACAGTCACTGCATAGGGCTACTTGAAGAGGAAACAAACCATAGAGACAAAACTGAGAACTCCTTTATTTTGTAAAGTTTCAAAGAGCTACTATAAACCATGTTGGATTTAGAGTTCCAAATTCATCTATGTATATAGGAGAGAACAGAGTGAAACCTAAAAATAAAAACTGCTACTGTAAACGAACGCTTCAACCTAGAAGAACAAAATTTAATGAGTCAAGTGGGATTTGTGTACCGATCATTACCACCAAGTATCATCAAGATTGGGTGAAAAAATATTGGCAGGTATTTCGGAAACTTGTTATTTCTTAGAAGCTTGGCCACCACTCTGAATGAAAGTGCTTTTCCACAGTCTGTGCCTAGGGCTACTTGAAGAGGAAACAAACCATAGAGACAAAACTGAGAACTCCTTTATTTTGTCAAGTTTCAATGAGCTACTACAAAGCATGTTGGATTTAGAGTTCCAAATTCATCTATCTATATAGGAGAGAAAAGAGTGAAAACTAAAAATAAAAACTGCTACTGTAAACGAACGCTTCAACCTGAAAGAACAAAATTTGGTGAGCCAATGGGATTTGTGTACTTGTCATTACCACCAAGTATCATCAACATTGGGTGAAAAAATATTTGCTGGTATTTCGGAAACTCGTTATTTCTTGGAAGCTTGGCAACCCCTTTCAATGAAAGTGCTTTTCCACAGTCTCTGCTTAGGGCTACATGAAGCCGAAACAAATCATAGAGACAAAACTGAGAACTCCTTTATTTTGTCAAGTTTCAAAGAGCTACTACAAACCATGTTGGATTTAGAGTTCCAAAATCATCTCTCTATATAGGAGAGAACAGAGGGAACCTAAAAATATAAACTGCTACTGTAAACGAACGCTTCAACCTAGAAGAACAAAATTTGGTGAGTCAAGTGGGATTTGTGTACCGATCATTACCACCAAGTATCATCAAGATTTGGTGAAAAAATATTTGCTGGAATTGCGGAAACTCGTAATTTCTTGGAAGCTTGGCAACCCCTCTCAAGGAAAGTGCTTTTCCACAGTCACTGCTTAGGGCTACTTGAAGCGGAAACAAATCAGAGAGAAAAAACTGAGAACTCCTTTATTTTGTCAAGTTTCAAAGAGCTACTACAAACCATGTTGGATTTAGAGTTCCAAAATCATCTCTCTATATAGGAGAGAACAGAGGGAACCTAAAAATATAAACTGCTACTGTAAACGAACGCTTCAACCTAGAAGAACAAAATTTGGTGAGTCAAGTGGGATTTGTGTACCGATCATTACCACCAAGTATCATCAAGATTGGGTGAAAAAATATTTGCTGGAATTTCGGAAACTCGTAATTTCTTGGAAGCTTGGCAACCCCTCTCAAGGAAAGTGCTTTTCCACAGTCACTGCTTAGGGCTACTTGAAGCGGAAACAAATCATAGAGAAAAAACTGAGAACTCCTTTATTTTGTCAAGTTTCAAAGAGCTACTACAAACCATGTTGGATTTAGAGTTCCAAATTCATCTATCTATATAGGAGAGAACAGAGTGAAACATCAATATAAAAATTGCTACTGTAGACGAACGCTTCAACCTAGAAGAACAAAATTTGGTAAGCCAAGTGGGATTTGTGTACTAATAATCACCACAAAGTATCATCAAGATTGGGTGAAAAAGTATTTGCTGGTATTTCGGAAACTCGTTATGTCTTAGAAGCTTGGCAACCCCTCTCAATGAAAGTGCTTTTCCACAGTCTGGACCTAGGGCTACTTGGAGAGGAAACTAACCATAGAGACAAAACTGAGAACTCCTTTATTTTGTCAAGTTTCAAAGAGCTACTAAAAAACATGTTGGATTTAGAGTTCCAAATTTATCTATCTATATAGCAGAGAACAGAGTGAAACCTAAATATAAAAACTGCTACTGTAGAGGAACGCTTCAACATAAAAGAACAAAATTTGGTGAGCCAAGTGGGATTTGTGTACCGATCATTACCACCACGTATCATCAACATTGGGTGACACAATATTTGCTGGTATTTTGGAAACTCGTAATTTCTTGGAAGCTTGGCAACCCCTTTCAATGAAAGTGCTTTTCGACAGTCTCTGCCTAGGGCTAAATGAATCGGAAACAAATCATAGAGACAAAACTGAGAACTCCTTTACTTTGTAAAGTTTCAAAGAGCTACTACAAACCATATTGTATTTAGTGTTCCAAATTCATCTATCTATAATGGAGAGAACAGAGTGAAACCTAAATATAAAAACTGCTACTGTAGACGAACGCTTCAACCTAGAAGAACAAAATTTGGTGAGCCAAGTGGGATTTCTGTACTGATCATTACCACCAAGTGTCATCAAGATTGTGTTAAAAAATATTTGCTGGTATTTCGGAAACTCGTTATTTCTTAGAAGCTTGGCAACCCCACTCAATGAAAGTTCTTGTCCACAGTCTGTTCCTAGGGGTACTTGAAGAGGAAACAAACCATAGAGACACAGCTGAGACCTCCTTTATTTTGTCAAGTTTCAAAGAGCTACTACAATCCATGTTGGATTTAGAGTTCCAAATTCATCTATGTATATAGGAGAGAACAGAGTGAAACCTAAAAATAAAAACTGCTACTGTAAACGAACGCTTCAACCTAGAAGAACAAAATTTGGTGAGTCAAGTGGGATTTGTGTACCGATCATTACCACCAAGTATCATCAAGATTGGGTGAAAAAATATTTGCTGGTATTTCGGAAACTCGTAATTTCTTGGAAGCTTGGCAAGCCCTCTCAATGAAAGTGCTTTTCCACAGTCTCTGCTTAGGGCTACTTGAAGCGGAAACAAATCATAGAGACAAAAGAGAGAACTCCTTTACTTTGTCAAGTTTCAAAGAGGTACTACAAACCATTTTGGATTTAGTGTTCCAAATTCATCTATCTATATAGGAGAGAACAGAGTGAAACCTAAATATAAAAACTGCTACTGTAGACGAACGCTTCAACCTAGAAGAACAAAATTTGGTGAGCAAAGTGGGATAAGTGTACTAATCATTACCCCCAATTATCATCACATTTGGGTGAAAAAATATTTGCTGGTATTTCAGAAACTCGTTATTTCTTAGAAGCTTGGCCATCTTTCTCAATGAAAGTCCTTTTCCACTTTCTGTGCCAAGGGCGATTTGAAGAGGAAACAAACCACAGAGACAAAACTGAGAACTCCTTTATTTTGTCAAGTTTCAAAGAGCTACTACAAACCATGTTGGATTTAGAGTTCCAAATTTATCAATCTATATAGGAGAGAACAGAGGGAAACCTAAATATAAAAACTGCTACTGTAGACGAACGCTTCAACCTAGAAGAACAAAATTTGGTGAGCCAAGTGGGATAAGTGTACTAATCATTACCCCCAAGTATCATCACAATTGGGTGAAAAAATATTTGCTGGTATTTCGAAAACTCGTTATTTCTTAGAAGCTTGGCAACCCCTCTCAATGTAAGTGCTTTTCCACATTCTGTGCATAGGGCTACTTGAAAAGGAAACAAACCATAGAGACAAAACTGAGAACTCTTATTTTGTCACGTTTCAAAGAGCTACTACAAACCATGTTGGATTTAGAGTTCCAAATTCATCTATCTATATAGGAGACAAAAGAGTGTAAACTAAAAATAAATACTGCTACTGTAAACGAACCCCTCAACCTAGAAGAACAAAATTTGGTGAGTCAAGTGGGATTTGTGTACCGATCATTACCTCCAAGTATCATCAAGATTGGGTGAAAAAATATTTGCTGGTATTTCGGAAACTCGTAATTTCTTGGAAGCTTGGCAACCCCTCTCAAGGAAAGTGCTTTTCCACAGTCACTGCTTAGGGCTACTTGAAGCGGAAACAAATCATAGAGACAAAACTGGGAACTCCGTTATTTTGTCAAGTTTCAAAGAGCTACTACAAACCATGTTGGATTTAGAGTTCCAAATTCATCTATCTATATAGGAGAGAACAGAGTGAAACCTAAATATAAAAATTGCTACTGTAGACGAACGCTTCAACCTAGAAGAACAAAATTTGGTGAGCCAAGTGGGATTTGTGTACTGATCTTCACCACCAAGTATCATCAAGACTGGGTGAAAAAGTGTTTGCTGGTATTTCGGAAACTCGTTATTTCTTAGAAGCTTGGCAACCCGTCTCAAAGAAAGTGCTTTTCCACAGTCTGTGCCTTGGGCTACTTGAAGAGGAAACAAACAATAGAGACAAAACTGAGAACTCCTTTATTTTGTCAAGTTTCAAAGAGCTAGTAAAAACCATGTTGGATTTAGAGTTCCAAATTCATCTATCTATTTAGCAGAGAACAGAGTGAAACCTAAATATAAAAACTGCTACTGTAGACGAACGCTTCAACATAGAAGAACAAAATTTGGTGAGCCAAGTGGGATTTGTGTACCGATCATTACCACCACGTATCATCAACATTGGGTGACACAATATTTGCTGTTATTTCGGAAACTCGTAATTTCTTGGAAGCTTGGCAACCCCTTTCAATGAAAGTGCTTTTCCACAATCTCTGCCTAGGGCTAAATGAAGTGGAAACAAATCATAGAGACAAAACTGAGAACTCCTTTACTTTGTCAAGTTTCAAAGAGCTACTGCAAACCATATTGGATTTAGTGTTCCAAATTCATCTATCTATATAGGAGAGAACAGAGTGAAACCTAAATATAAAAACTGCTACTGTAGACGAACGCTTCAACCTAGAAGAACAAAATTTGGTGAGCCAGGTGGGATTTGTGTACTGATCATTACCACCAAGTGTCATCAAGATTGTGTGAATAAATATTTGCTGGTATTTCGGAAACTCGTTATTTCTTAGAAGCTTGGCAACCACACTCAATGAAAGTGCTTGTCCACAGTCTGTTCCTAGGGGTACTTGAAGAGGAAACAAACCATAGAGACACAGCTGAGACCTCCTTTATTTTGTCAAGTTTCAAAGAGCTACTACAAACCATGTTGGATTTAGAGTTCCAAATTCATCTATGTATATAGGAGAGAACAGAGTGAAACCTAAAAATAAAAACTGCTACTGTAAACGAACGCTTCAACCTAGAAGAACAAAATTTGGTGAGTCAAGTGGGATTTGTGTAACGATCATTACCACCAAGTATCATCAAGAATGGGTGAAAAAATATTTGCTGGTATTTCGGAAACTCGTAATTTCTTGGAAGCTTGGCAAGCCCTCTCAATGAAAGTGCTTTTCCACAGTCTCTGCTTAGGGCTACTTGAAGCGGAAACAAATCATAGAGACAAAACAGAGAACTCCTTTATTTTGTCAAGTTTCAAAGAGCTACTACAAACCATATTGGATTTAGTGTTCCAAATTCATCTATGTATATAGGAGAGAACAGAGTGAAACCTAAATATAAAAACTGCTACTGTAGACGAACGCTTCAACCTAGAAGAACAAAATTTGGTGAGCCAAGTGGGATTTCTGTACTGATCATTACCACCAAGTGTCATCAAGATTGTGTGAAAAAATATTTGCTGGTATTTCGGAAACTCGTTATTTCTTAGAAGCTTGGCAACCCCACTCAATGAAAGTGCTTGTCCACAGTCTGTTCCTAGGGGTAAATGAAGAGGAAACAAACCATAGAGACAAAACTGAGAACTCCTTTATTTTGTCAAGTTTCAAAGAGCTACTACAAACCATGTTGGATTTAGAGTTCCAAATTCATCTATCTATATAGGAGAGAACAGGGTGAAACCTAAAAATACAAACTGCTACTGAAAACGAACGCTTCAACCTAGAAGAACAAAATTTGGTGAGCCAACTGGGATTTGTGGACTTGTCATTACCACCACGTATCATCAAGATTGGGTGGAAAAATATTTTCTGGTATTTCGGAAACTCGTAATTTCTTTGAAGCTTGGAAACCCCTCTCAATGAAAGTGCTTTTCCACAGTCTCTGCGAAGGGCTACTTGAATCGGAAAAAAATCATAGAGACAAAACTGAGAACTCCTTTATTTTGTCAAGTTTCAAAGCGCTACTACAAACCTTGTTGGATTTAGAGTTCAAAATTCATCTATCTATATAGGAGAGAACAGAGTAAACCCTAAAAATAAAAACTGGTACTGTAGACGAATGCTTCAACCTAGAAGAACAAAATTTGGTTAGTCAAGTTGGATTTGTGTACTTGTCCTTACCACCAAGTATCATCAAGATTGGGTGAAAAAATATTTGCTGGTATTTCGGAAACTCGTTATTTCTTAGAAGCTTGGCAACCCCTCTCATTGATAGTGCTTTTCCACAGTCACTGCATAGGGCTACTTGAAGAGGAAACAAACAATAGAGACAAAACTGAGAACTCCTTTATTTTGTAAAGTTTCAAAGAGCTACTACAAACCATGTTGGATTTAGAGTTCCAAATTCATCTATGTATATAGGAGAGAACAGAGTGAAACCTAAAAATAAAAACTGCTACTGTAAACGAACGCTTCAACCTAGAAGAACAAAATTTAATGAGTCAAGTGGGATTTGTGTACCGATCATTACCACCAAGTATCATCAAGATTGGGTGAAAAAATATTGGCAGGTATTTCGGAAACTCGTTATTTCTTAGAAGCTTGGCCACCACTCTGAATGAAAGTGCTTTTCCACAGTCTGTGCCTAGGGCTACTTGAAGAGGAAACAAACCATAGAGACAAAACTGAGAACTCCTTTATTTTGTCAAGTTTCAATGAGCTACTACAAAGCATGTTGGATTTAGAGTTCCAAATTCATCTATCTATGTAGGAGAAAATACAGTGAAAACTAAAAATAAAAACTGCTACTGTAAACGAACGCTTCAACCTGAAAGAACAAAATTTGGTGAGCCAAGTGGGATTTGTGTACTTGTCATTACCACCAAGTATCATCAACATTGGGTGAAAAAATATTTGCTGGTATTTCGGAAACTCGTTATTTCTTGGAAGCTTTGAAACCCCTTTCAATGAAAGTGCTTTTCCACAGACTCTGCTTAGGGCTACTTGAACAGGAAACAAACCAGGAGACATAACTGAGAACTCCTTTATTTTGTCAAGTTTCAAAGAGCTACTACAAACTATGTTGGATTTAGAGTTCCAAATTCATCTATCTATATAGGAGACAAAAGAGTGTAAACTAAAAATAAATACTGCTACTGTAAAGGAACCCCTCAACCTAGAAGAACAAAATTTGGTGAGCGAAGTGGGATTTGTGTACTTGTTTTAACACCACGTATCATCAACATTGGGTGAAAAACTATTTGCTGGTATTTCGGAAACTCGTAAATTCTTGGAAGCTTGGCAACCCCTTTCAATGAAAGTGCTTTCCACAGTCTCTGCTTAGGGCTACATGAAGCGGAAACAAATCATAAAGACAAAACTGAGAACTCCTTTATTTTGTCAAGTTTCAAAGAGCTACTACAAACCATGTTGGATTTAGAGTTCCAAAATCATCTATCTATATAGGAGAGAACAGAGGGAACCTAAAAATATAAACTGCTACTGTAAACGAACGCTTCAACCTAGAAGAACAAAATTTGGTGAGTCAAGTGGGATTTGTGTACCGATCATTACCACCAAGTATCATCAAGATTGGGTGAAAAAATATTTGCTGGTATTTCGGAAACTCGTAATTTCTTGGAAGCTTGGCAACCCCTCTCAAGGAAAGTGCTTTTCCACAGTCACTGCTTAGGGCTACTTGAAGCGGAAACAAATCATAGAGACAAAACTGAGAACTCCGTTATTTTGTCAAGTTTCAAAGAGCTACTACAAACCATGTTGGATTTAGAGTTCCAAATTCATCTATCTATATAGGAGAGAACAGAGTGAAACCTAAATATAAAAATTGCTACTGCAGACGAACGCTTCAACCTAGATGAACAAAATTTGGTGAGCCAAGTGGGATTTGTGTACTGATCTTCACCACCAAGTATCATCAAGATTGGGTGAAAAAGTGTTTGCTGGTATTTCGGAAACTCGTTATTTCTTAGAAGCTCGGCAATCCCTCTCAAAGAAAGTGCTTTTCCACAGTCTGTGCCTAGGGCCACTTGAAGTGGAAACAAACCATAGAGACAAAACTGAGAACTCCTTTATTTTGTCAAGTTTCAAAGAGCTAGTAAAAACCATGTTGGATTTAGAGTTCCAAATTCATCTATCTATTTAGCAGAGAACAGAGTGAAACCTAAATATAAAAACTGCTACTGTACACGAACGCTTCAACATAGAAGAACAAAATTTGGTGAGCCAAGTGGGATTTGTGTACCGATCATTACCACCACGTATCATCAACATTGGGTGACACAATATTTGCTGTTATTTCGGAAACTCGTAATTTCTTGGAAGCTTGGCAACCGCTTTCAATGAAAGTGCTTTTCCACAATCTCTGCCTAGGGCTAAATGAAGCGGAAACAAATCATAGAGACAAAACTGAGAACTCCTTTACTTTGTCAAGTTTCAAAGAGCTACTGCAAACCATATTGGATTTAGTGTTCCAAATTCATCTATCTAGATAGGAGAGAACAGAGTGAAACCTAAATATAAAACTGCTACTGTAGACGAACGCTTCAACCTAGAAGAACAAAATTTGGTGAGTCAAGTGGGATTTGTGTACCGATCATTACCACCAAGTATTATCAAGATTATGTGAAAAAATATTTGCTGGTATTTCGGAAACTCGTTATTACTTAGAAGCTTGGCAACCCCTCTCAATGAAAGTGCTTTTCCACAGTCTGTGCCTAGGGTTACTTGAAGAGAAAACAATCCATAGAGAAAAAACTGAGAACTCGTTTACTTTGTCAAGTTTCAAAGAGCTATAACAAACCATGTTGGATTTAGAGCTCCAAATTCATCTATCTATATAGGAAAGAACAGAGTGAAACCTAAATATAAAAACTGCTACTGTAGACGAACGCTTCAACCTAGAAGAACAAAATTTGGTGAGCCAAGTGGGATTTGTGGACTTGTCATTACCACCACGTATCATCAAGATTGGGTGAAAATATTTGCTGCTGTTTTGGAAAATCTTATTTTCTTGGAAGCTTGGCAACCCCCATCAATGAAATTGTTCTTACACAGTCTCTGCTTAGGGCTACTTGAAGTGGAAACAAATCATTGAGACTAAACTGAAAACTCCTTTATTTTGTCAAGTTTCAAAGAGCCACTACAAACCATGTTGGATTTAGAGTTCCAAATTCATCTATCTATATAGGAGAGAACAGAGTGAATCCTAAATATAAAAATTGCTACTGCAGACGAACGCTTCAACCTAGATGAACAAAATTTGGTGAGCCAAGTGGGATTTGTGTACTGATCTTCACCACCAAGTATCATCAAGATTGGGTGAAAAAGTGTTTGCTGGTATTTCGGAAACTCGTTATTTCTTAGAAGCTCGGCAATCCCTCTCAAAGAAAGTGCTTTTCCACAGTCTGTGCCTAGGGCTACTTGAAGTGGAAACAAACCATAGAGACAAAACTGAGAACTCCTTTATTTTGTCAAGTTTCAAAGAGCTATAACAAACCATGTTGGATTTAGAGCTCCAAATTCATCTATCTATATAGGAAAGAACAGAGTGAAACCTAAATATAAAAACTGCTACTGTAGACGAACGCTTCAACCTAGAAGAACAAAATTTGGTGAGCCAAGTGGGATTTGTGGACTTGTCATTACCACCACGTATCATCAAGATTGGGTGAAAATATTTGCTGCTGTTTTGGAAAATCTTATTTTCTTGGAAGCTTGGCAACCCCCATCAATGAAATTGTTCTTACACAGTCTCTGCTTAGGGCTACTTGAAGTGGAAACAAATCATTGAGACTAAACTGAAAACTCCTTTATTTTGTCAAGTTTCAAAGAGCCACTACAAACCATGTTGGATTTAGAGTTCCAAATTCATCTATCTATATAGGAGAGAACAGAGTGAAACCTAAAAATTAAAACTGCTACTGTAAACGAACGCTTCAACCTTGAAGAACAAAATTTGGTGAGCCAAGTGGGATTTGTGTACTTGTCATTACCAAAACGTATGATCAACATTGGTGAAAAAATATTTGCTGGTGTTTTGGAAACTCATATTTTCTTGGAAGCTTGGCAACCCCTTTCAATGAAACTGCTTTTCCACAGTCTGTGCCTAGGGCGACTTGAAGAGGAAACAAACCATAGAGAAAAAACTGAGAACCCCTTTATTTTGTCAAGTTTTAAAGAGCAATTACACACCATGTTGGACTTAGAGTTCCAAATTCATCTATATATATAGGAAAGAACAGAGTGAAACCTAAATATAAAAACTGCTACTGTAGACGAACACTTAAACCTAGAAGAACAAAATTTGGTGAGCCAAGTGGGATTTGTGTACTGATCATTTCCACCAAGTATCATCAACATTGGGTGAAAAAATATTTGCTGGAATTTCGGAAATTCGTTATTTCTTAGAAGCTTGGCAACCGCTCTCAATGAAAGTGCTTTTCCATCGTCTGTGCCTAGGGCTACTTGAAGAAAAAACAAACCATAGAGACAAAACTGAGAACTCCTTTATTTTGTCAAGTTTCAAAGAGCTACTACAAACCATGTTGGACTTAGAGTTCCAAATTCATCTATTTATATAGGAGAGAACAAAGAGTACCTAAAAATATAAACTGCTACTGAAAAATGAACGCGTGAACCTGGAAGAACAAAATTTGGTGAGTCAAGTGGGAATTGTGTACCGAATATTACCACCAAGTATCATCAAGATTGGGTTAAAAAATATTTGCTGGTATTTCGCAAACTCGTTATTTCTTAGAAGCTTGGCAACCCCTCTCAATGAAAGTGCTTTTCCACAGTCTGTGCCTATGGCTACTTGAAGAGAAAACAATCCATAGAGAAAAAACTGAGAACTCGTTTTTTTTGTCAAGTTTCAAAGAGCTATAACAAACCATGTTGGATTTAGAGCTCCAAATTCATCTATCTATATAGGAGAGAACAGAGTGAAACCTAAATATAAAAACTGCTACTGTAGACGAACGTTTAAACCTAGAAGAACAAAATTTGTTGAGCCAAGTGGGATTAGTGGACTTGTCATTACCACCACGTATCATCAAGATTGGGTGAAAAAATATTTTCTGCTGTTTCGGAAACTCGTATTTTCTTGGAAGCTTGCCAACCCCCATCAATGAAATTGTTCTTACACAGTCTCTGCTTGGGCTACTTGACGTGGAAACAAATCATTGAGACAAAACTGAAAACTCCTTTATTTTGTCAAGTTTCAAAGAGCCACTACAAACCATGTTGGATTTAGAGTTCCAAATTCATCTTTCTATATACGAGAGAACAGAGTGAAACCTAAATATACAAACTGCTACTGTAGACGAACACTTCAAAGTAGAAGAATAAAATTTTGGTGAGCCAAGTGGGATTTGTGTACAGATCATTACCACCAAGTATCATCGACATTGGGTGAAAAAATATTTGCTGGTATTTCGGAAACTCCTTATTTCTTAGAAGCTTGACAACCCCTCTCATAAAGTGGTGTTCCACACTCTGTGCCTAGGGCTACTTGAAGAGGAAACAAACCATAGAGACAAAACTGAGAACTCCTTTATTTTGTCAAGTTTCAAAGAGCTACTACAAACCATGTTGGATTTAGAGTTCCAAATTCATCTATCTATATAGGAGAGAACAGAGTGAAACCTAAAAATTAAAACTGCTAGTGTAAACGAACGCTTCAACCTTGAAGAACAAAATTTGGTGAGCCAAGTGGGATTTGTGTACTTGTCATTACCAAAACGTATGATCAACATTGGGTGAAAAAATATTTGCTGGTGTTTTGGAAACTCATATTTTCTTGGAAGCTTGGCAACCCCTTTCAATGGAAGTGCTTTTCCACAGTCTGTGCCTAGGGCGACTTGAAGGGTAAACAAACCATAGAGACAAAACTGAGAACTCCTTTATTTCGTCAACTTTCAAAGAGCTACAACAAACCACGTTAGATTTAGAGTTCCAAATTTATGTATCTATATATGTGAGAACAGAGTGACACCTAAAAATAAAAACTGCTACTGTAAACGAACGCTTCAAACTAGAAGAACAAAATTTGGTGAGCCAATGTGATTTGTGTACTTGTCATTACCACCACGTATCATCAAAATTGTGTGAAAAAATATTTGCTGGTATTTCGGAAACTCGTAATTTCTTCGAAGCTTGGCAACCCCTCTCAATGAAAGTGCTTTTCCACCGTCTGTGCCTAGGGCTAATTGAAGAGGAAACAAACCATAGAGACAAAACTGAGAACTCCTTTACTTTGCCAAGTTTCAAAGAGCTATTACACACCATGTTGGATTTAGAGTTCCAAATTCATCTATCTATATAAGAGAGAACAGAGAGAACCTAAATATAAAAACTGCTACTGTAGACGAACGCGGCAACGTAGAAGAACAAAATTTGGTGACCCAAGTGGGATTTGTGTACAGATCATTACCACCAAGTATCATCAAGATTGGGTGAAAAAATATTTGCTGGTATTTCGGAAACTAGGTATTTCTTAGAAGCTTGGCAACCCCTCTCAATGAAAATGCTTTTCCACACTCTGTGCCTAGGGCTACTTGAAGATAAAACAAACCATAGAGACAAAACTGGGAACTCCTTTATTTTGTCAAGTTTCAAAGAGCTACTACAAACCATGTTGGATTTAGAGTTCCAAATTCATCTCTCTATATGGGAGAGAACAGAGTGAAACCTAAATAAAAAACTGCTACTGTAAACGAATGCTTCAACCTAGAAGAACAAAATTTGGTGAGCCAAGTGGGATTTGTGTACTGATCATTACCACCACGTATCATCAACATTGGGTGAAAAAATATTTGCTGGTATTTCGGAAACTCGTAATTTAATGGAAGCTTGGCAACCCTTTTCAATGAAAGTGCATTTCCACAGTCTCTGATTAGGGCTTCATGAAGTGGAAACAAATCATAGAGACAAAACTGAGAACTCCTTTATTTTGTCACGTTTCAAAGATCTACTACAAAGAAGGTTGGATTTAGAGTTCCAAATTCATCTATCTATATAGGAGAGACCAGAGTGAAACCTAAATATAAAAACTGCCACTGTAAACCAACAATTCAACATAGAAGAACAAAATTTGGTGATCCAAGTGGGATTTGTGGACTTGTCATTACCACAACGTATCATCAAGATTGGGTGAAAAAATATTTGCTGGTATTTCGGAAACTCCTAATTTCTTGAAAGCTTGGCAACCCCTCTCAATTAAAGTGCTTCTCCACAGTCTCTGCTTAGGGCTACTTTAAGCGGAAACAAATCATAGAGACAAAACTGAGAACTCCTTTATTTTTTCAAGTTTCAAAGAGATACTACAAACCATGTTGGATTTAGTGTTCCAAATTCATATATCTATACACGAAAGAACAGAGGAAAACCTAAAAATATAAACTGCTACTGTAAACGAATGCTTCAAACTAGAAGAACAAAATTTGGTGAGTGAAGTGGGATTTGTTAACCGATCATGACCACCAAGTATCATCAAGATTCGGTGAGAAAATATTTCCTGGTATTTCGGATACTCATTATTTCTTAGAAGCTTGGCAACCCCTCTCAATGAAGGTGCTTTTCCACAGTCTGTTCCTAGGGCTACTTGAAGATGAAACAAAACATAGAGACAAAACTGAGAACTCCTTTATTTTGTCAAGTTTCAAAGAGCTACTACAAACCATGTTGGATTTAGAGTTCCAAATTCATCTATCTATATAGGAGAGAACAGAGTGAAACCTAAAAATAAAAATGCTACTGAAAACGAACGCATCAACCTTGAAGAACAAAATTTGGTGAGTCAAGTGGGATTTGTGAACTGATCATTACCAAGAAGTATCATCAAGATTGGGTGAAAACATATTTGCTTGTATTTCGGAAACTCGTTCTTTATTAGAAGCTTGGCAACCCTTCTCAATGAAAGTGCTTTTCCACAGTCTGTGCCCAGCGCTACTTGAAGAGGAAACAATCCATAGAGACAAAACTGAGAACTCCTTTATTTTGTCAACTTTCAAAGAGCTATTACACACCATGTTGGATTTAGAGTTCCAAATTCATCTATCTACGTAGGAGAGAACAGAGTGAAACCTAAATTTAGAAACTGCTACTGTAGACGAACGCTTCAACACAGAAGAACAAAATTTGGTGAGCCAAGTGGGATTTGTGTACTGATCATTACCACCAAGTGTCATCAAGATTGGGTGAAAAAATATTTGCTGGTATTTCGGAAACTCGTTATTTCCAAAAAGCTTGGCAACCCCTCTCAATGAAAGTCCTTTTCCACAGTCACTGACTAGGGCGACTTGAAGAGGAAACTAACCATAGAGACAAAACTGAGAACTCCTTTACTTTGTCAAGTTTCAAAGAGCTCTTACACACCATGTTGGATTTAGTTCCAAATTCATCTATCTATGTAGGAGGGAACAGAGTGAAACCTAAATATAAAAACTGCTACTGTAGACGAACGCTTCAACGCAGAAGAACAAAATTTGGTGAGCCAAGTGGTATTTTCGTACTGATGAATACCACGAAGTATCATCAACATTGGGTGAAAAAATATTTGCTGGTATTTCGGAAACTCGTTATTTCTTAGAAGCTTGGCAACCGCTCTCAATGAAAGTGCTTCTCCACCGTCTGTGCCTAGGGCTACTTGAAGAAAAAACAAACCATAGAGACAAAACTGAGAACTCCTTTATTTTGCCAAGTTTCAAAGAACCACTACAAACTATGTTGGATTTGTAATTCCAAATTCATCTATCCATATAGGAGATAACAGAGTGAAAACTAAAAATAAAAACTGCGACTGTAAACGAACGCTTCAACCTAGAAGAACAAAATTTGGTGAGCAAAGTGAGATTTGTGGACTTGTCATAACCACCACGTATCATCAAGATTGGGTGAAAAAATATTTGCTGCTATTTCGGAAACTCGTATTTTCTTGGAAGCTTGGAAACCCCCATCAATGAAAGTGCTCTTCCACAGTCTCTGCTTAGGGATACTTGAAGCAGAAACAAATCATTGAGACAAAACTGAAAACTTTTTTATTTTTGTCAAGTTTCAAAGAGCCACTACAAACCATGTTGGATGTAGAGTTCCAAATTCATCTTTCTATATACGAGAGAACAGAGTGAAACCTAAATATAAAAACTGCTACTGTAGACGAACGCTTCAAAGTAGAACAAAATTAGGTAGCCAAGTGGGATTTGTGTACAGATCATTACCAACAAGTATCATCGACATTGTGTGAAAAAATATTTGCTGGTATTTCGGAAACTCGTTATTTCTTAGAAGCTTGAAAAACCCTCTCAATGAAAGTGCTTCTCCACCCTCGGTGCCTAGGGCTACTTGAAGAGGAAACAAACCATACAGACAAAACTGAGAACCCCTTTATTTTGTCAAGCTTTAAAGAGCAATTACACACCATGTTGGATTTAGAGATCCAAATTCATCTATCTATATAGGAGAAAAAAGAGTGAAACCTAAATATAAAAACAGCTACTGTAGACGAACGCTTCAACACAGAAGAACAAAATTTGGTGAGCCAAGTGGGATTTTGAACTGATCATTACCACCAAGTATCATCAACATTGGGTGAAAAAATATTTGCTGGTATTTCGGAAACTCGCTACTTCTTAGAAGCTTGGCAACCCCTCACAATGAAAGTGCTTTTCCACAGTCTGTTCCTAGGGCGACTTGAAGAGGAAAGAAACCATAGAGACAAAACTGAGAACTCCTTTATTTTGTCAACTTTCAAAGAGCTACTACAAACATGTTGGATTTAGAGTTCCAAGTTTATCTATCTATATGGGAGACAACAGAGTGAAACCTAAAATTAAAAACTGCTACTGTAAACGAATGCTTCAATCTAGAAGAACAAAATTTGGTGAGCCAAGTGAGATTTGTGTACTTGTCATTACCACCACGTATCATCAACATTGGGTGAAAAAATATTTGCTGGTATTTCGGAAACTCGTAATTTCTTGGAAGCTTGGCAACCCCTTTCAATGAAAGTGCTTTTCCACAGTCTCTGCTTTGGGCTACATGAAGCAGAAACAAATCATAGAGACAAAACTGAGAACTCCTTTATTTTGTCAAGTTTCAAAGAGCTACTAAAAACCATGTTGGATTTAGAGTTCCAAATTCATCTATCAATATAGAAGAGAACAGAGTGCAACCTAAAAATGAAAACTGCTACTGTAAACGAACGCTTCAAACTAGAAGAACAAAATTTGGTGAGCCAAGTGGGATTTGTGGACTTGTCATTACCACCACATATCATCAAGATTGGGTGAAAAAATATTTGCTGGTATTTCGGAGACTCGTAAGTTCTTGGAAGCTTGGCAAGCCCTTTCAATGAAAGTGCTTTTTTACAGTCTCTGCTTAGGGCTACATGAAGCGGAAACAAATCATAGAGACAAAACTGAGAACTCCTTTATTTTGTCAAGTTTCAAAGAGCTACTACAAACCATGTTGGATTTAGAGTTCCAAATTCATCTATTTATATATGAGAAAACAGAGAGTACCTAAAAATATAAACTGCTACTGTAAACGAACGCTTCAACCTAAAAGAAAGAAATTTGGTGAGTCAAGTGGGATTTGGGTACTGATCATTACCACCAAGTATCATCAAGATTGGGTGAAAAAATATTTGCTGATATTTCGGAAACTCGATATTTCTTAGAAGCTTGGCAACCCCTCTCAATTAAAGTGCTTTTCCACAGTCTGTGCCTAGGGCTACTTGAAGAGAAAACAATCCATAGAGACAAAACTGAGAGCTCGTTTATTTTGTCACGTTTCAAAGAGCTATAACAAACCATGTTGGATTTAGAGCTCCAAATTCATCTATCTATATAGGAGAGACCAGAGTGAAACCTAAAAATAAAAACTGCTACTGTAAACGAACAATTCAACCTAGAAGAACAAAAATTGGTGAGCCAAGTGGGATTTGTGTACTGATCATTTCCACCAAGTATCATCAAGATTGGGTGAAAAAATATTTGCTGGTATTTTGGAAACTCGTAATTTCTTGGAAGCTTGGCAACCCTTTCAATGAAAGTGCTTTTCCACAGTCTCTGCTTAAGGATACTTGAAGAGGAAACAATCCGTAGAGTCAAAACTAAGAAATACTTTTTTTTGTCAAGATTCGAAGAGCTACTGCAAACCATGTTGGATTTAGAGTTCCAAATTCATCTATCTATATAGGAGAGAGCAGAGTGAAACCTAAAAATAAATACTGATAGTGTAAACGAACGCTTCAACCTAGAAGAACAAAATTTGGTGAGCCAAGTGGGATTTGTGGACTTGTCATTACCACCACATGTCATCAAGATTGGGTGAAAAAATATTTGCTGGTATTTCGGAGACTCGTAATTTCTTGGAAGCTTGGCAAGCCCTTTAAATGAAAGTGCTTTTTTACAGTCTCTGCTTAGGGCTACATGAAGCGGAAACAAATCATAGAGACAAAACTGAGAACTCCTTTATTTTGTCAACATTCAAAGAGCTACTACAAACCATGTTGAATTTAGTGTTCCAAATTCATCTATCTATACAGGAGAGAACAGAGTGAAACCTAAAAATATAAACTGCTACTGTAAACGAACGCTTCACCTAGAAGAACAAAATTTGGTGAGTCAAGTGGGATTTGTTTACCGATCATTACCACCAAGTATCATCAAGATTGGGTGAAAAAATATTTGCTGGTATTTCGGAAACTCATTATTTCTTAGAATCTTGGCAACCCCTCTCAAAGAAAGTTCTTTTCCACAGTCTGTTCCTAGGGCTACTTGAAGAGTAAAGAAACCATAGAGACACAACTGAGACCTCGTTTATTTTGTCAAGTTGTAAAAAGCTACTGCAAACCATGTTGGATTTCGAGTACCAAATTCATCTATCTATATAGGAGAGAAGAGAGTGAAACCTAAAAATAAAAACTGCTACTGTAAACGAATGCTTCAAACTACAAGAACAAAATTTGGTGAGCCAAGTGGGATTTGTGTACGAATCATTACCACGAAGTATCATCAAGATTGGGTGAAAAAATATTAGCTGGTATTTCTGAAACTCGTTATTTCTTAGAAGCTTTGCAACCCCTCTCAATGAGAGTGCTTTTCCACAGTCTTTGCCTAGGACTACTTGAAGAGGAAACGAGCCATAGAGACAAAAGTGAGAACTCCTTTATTTTGTCAATTATCAAAGAGCTACTACAAACCATGTTGGATTTAGAATTCCAAATTCATCTATCTATATAGGAGAGAACAGATTCAAACCTAAATATAAAAAGTGCTACTGTTGATGAACGCTTCAACCTAGAAGAACAAAATTTGGTGAGCCAAGTGGGATTTGTGGACTTGTCATTACCACCACGTATCATCAAGTTTGGGTGAAAAAGTATTTGCTGGTATTTCGGAAACTCGTTATTTCTTAGAAGCTTGGCAACCCCTCTCAATGAAAGTTCATTTCCACAGTCTGTGCCTAGGGCTACTTGAAGAGGAAAAAAACCATACAGACAAAACTGAGAACTCCTTTATTTTGTTAAGTTTCAAAGAGCTACTACAAACCATGTTGGATTTAGAGTTCCAAATTCATCTTTCTATAAAGGAGACAACAGAGTGAAACCTAAAAATAAAAACTGCTACTGAAAACGAACGCTACAAACTAGAAGAACAAAATTTGGTGAGCCAAGTGGGATTTGTGTACTGATCATTACCACGACGTATCATCAACGTTGGGTGAGAAAATATTTGTTGGTATTTCGGAAACTCGTAATTTCATGGAAGCTTGGTCACCCCTTTCAATTATAGTGCTTTTCCACAGTCTCGGCTTAGGGCTCTTGAAGAGGAAACATATTATAGAGACAAAACTGAGAACTCCTTTATTTTGTCAAGTTTCAAAGAGCTACTACAAACCATGTTGAATGTAGAGTTCCAAATTCATCTATCTATATAAGAGAGAACAGAGTGAAACCTAAATATAAAAACTGCTAGAGTAGACGAACGCTTAAACCTGGAAGAACAAAATTTGTTGAGCCAAGTGGGATTTGTGTACTTGTCATTACCACCACGTATCATCAAGATTGGGTGAAAAAATATTTGCTGGTATTTCAGAAACTCGTTATTTCTTAGAAGCTTGGCAACCCCTCTCAATGTAAGTGCTTTTCCACAGTCTGTACCTAGGGCTACTTGAAGAGGAAACAAACCTTAGAGTCAAAACTGAGAACTTCTTTTTTTTGTCAAGTTTCGAAGATCTACTACAAACCAGGTTGGATTTAGAGTTCCAAATTCATCTATCTATATAGGAGAGACCAGAGTGAAACCTAAAAATAAAAACTGCTACTGTAAACGAACAATTCAACCTAGAAGAACAAAATTTGGTGAGCCAAGTGGGATTTGTGTACTGATCATTACCACCATATATCATCAACATTGGGTGAAAAAATATTTGCTGGTATTTCGGAAATTCGTTGTTTCTTAGAAGCTTGGCAACCGCTCTCAATGAAAGTGCTTTTCCACCATATGTGCCTAGGGCTACTGAAGAAAAAACAAATCATAGAGACAAAACTGAGAACTCCTTTATTTTGCCAAGTTTCAAAGAACCACTACAAACCATGTTGGATTTGTAATTCCAAATTCATCAATCCATATAGGAGATAACAGAGTGAAACCTAAAAATAAAACCTGCGACTGTAAACGAACGCTTCAACCTAGAAGAACAAAATTTGGTGAGCAAAGTGAGATTTGTGGACTTGTCATTACCACCACGTATCATCAAGATTGGGTGAAAAAATATTTGCTGCTATTTCGGAAACTCGTATTTTCTTGGAAGTTGGAAAACCCCATCAATGAAAGTGCTCTTCCACAGTCTCTGCTTAGGGATACTTTTAGCGGAAACAAATCATTGAGACAAAACTGAAAACTTTTTTATTTTGTCAAGTTTCAAAGAGCCACTACAAACCATGTTGGATTTAGAGTTCCAAATTCATCTTTCTATATACGAGAGAACAGAGTGAAACGTAAATATAATAACAGCTACTGTAGACGAACGCTTCAAAGTAGAACAAAATTAGGTAGCCTAGTGGGATTTGTGTACAGATCATTACCACCAAGTATCATCGACATTGTGTGAAAAAATATTTGCTGGTATTTCGGAAACTCGTTATTTCTTAGAAGCTTGAAAAACCCTCTCAATGAAAGTGCTTCTCCACACTCGGTGCCTAGGGCTACTTGAATAGGAAACAAACCATAGAGACAAAACTGAAAACCCCTTTATTTTGTCAAGCTTTAAAGAGCAATTACACACCATGTTGGATTTAGAGATCCAAATTCATCTATCTATATAGGAGAAAACAGAGTGAAACCTAAATATAAAAACAGCTACTGTAGACGAACGCTTCGACACAGAAGAACAAAATTTGGTGAGCCAAGTGGGATTTGTGAACTGATCATTACCACCAAGTATCATCAACATTGGGTGAAAAAATATTTGCTGGTATTTCGGAAACTCGTTACTTCTTAGAAGCTTGGAAACCCCTCTCAATGAAAGTGCTTTTCCACAGTCTGTGCCTAGGGCGACTTTAAGAGGAAAGAAACCATAGAGACAAAACTTAGAACTCCTTCATTTTGTCAAGTTTCAAAGAGCTACTACAAACCATGTTTGGTTTAGAGTTCCAAATTCATCTAACTATATAGGAGAGAACAGAGTGAAACTAAAAATTAAAACTGCTAGTGTAAACGAACGCTTCATCCTAGAAGAACAAAATTTGGTGAGCTAAGTGGGATTTGTGTACTTGTCATTACCACAACGTATGATCAACATTGTGTGAAAAAATATTTGCTGGTATTTCAGAAAATCGTAATTTCTTGGAAGCTTGCCAACCCCTTTCAATGAAAGTGCTTTTCCACAGTCTGTGCCTAGGGCGACTTGAAGAGGAAACAAACCATAGAGACAAAACTGAGAACCCCTTTTATTTTCTCAAGTTTTAAAGAGCAATTTCACACCATGTTGGATTTAGAGTTCCAAATTCATCTATCTATATAGGAGAGAACAGAGTGAAACCTAAATATAAAAACAGCTACTGTAGACGAACGCTTCAACCCAGAAGAACAAAATTTGGTGAGCCAAGTGGGATTTGTGAACTGATCATTACCACCAAGTATCATCAACATTGGGTGAAAAAATATTTGCTGGTATTTCGGAAACTCGTTATTTCTCAGAAGCTTGGCAACCCCTCTCAATGAAAGTGCTTTCCACAGTCTCTGCTTAGGGCTACATGAAGCGGAAACAAATCATAGAGACAAAACTGAGAACTACATTATTTTGTCAAGTTTCAAAGAGCTACTACAAACTATGTTGGATTTAGAGTTCCAAATTAATCTATCAATATAGAAGAGAACAGAGTGCAACCTAAAAATGAAAACTGCTATTGTAAACGAACGCTTCAACGTAGAAGAACAAAATTTGGTGAGCCAAGTGGAATTTGTGGACTTGTCATTACCACCACATGTCATCAAGATTGGGTGAAAAAATATTTGCTGCTATTTCGGAAACTCGTATTTTCTTGGAAGCTTGGCAACTCCCATCAATGAAATTGCTCTTCCACAGTCTCTGGTTAGGGCTACTTGAAGCGGAAACAAATCATTGAGACAAAACTGAAAACTCCTTTATTTTGTCAAGTTTCAAAGAGCCACTACAAACCATGTTGGATTTAGAGTTCCAAATTCATCTTTTTATATACGAGAGAACAGAGTGAAACCTAAATATAAAAAATGCTACTGTAGACGAACGCTTCAACCTAGAAGAACAAAATTTGGTGAGTCAAGTGGGATTTGTGTTCCGATAATACCACCAAGTATCATCAAGATTGGGTGAAAAAATATTTGCTGCTATTTCGGAAACTCATTATTTCTTAGAAGCTTGACAAACCCTCTCAATGAAAGTGCTTTTCCACACTCGGTGCCTAGGGCTACTTGAAGAGGAAACAAACTATTGAGACAAAACTGAGAACTCCTTCATTTTGTCAAGTTTCAAAGACCTACTACAAACCATGTTGGATTTAGAGTTCCAAATTCATCTATCTATATAGGAGAGAACAGAGTGAAACCTAAAAATTATAACTGCTAGGGTAAAGGAATGCTTCATCCTAGAAGAACAAAATTTGGTAAGCCAAGTGGGATTTGTGTACTTGTCATTACCACAACGTATGATTAACATTGGGTGAAAAAATATTTGGTGGTATTTCGGAAACTCGTAATTTCTTGGAAGCTTGGCAAACCCTTTCAATGAAAGTGCTTTTCCACAGTCTGTGCCTAGGGCGACTTGAAGAGGAAACAAACCATAGAGACAAAACTGAGAACCCCTTTATTTTGTCAAGTTTTAAAGAGCAATTACACACCATGTTGGATTTAGAGTTCCAAATTCATCTATCTATATAGGAGAGAACAGAGTGAAACCTAAATATAAAAACCGCTACTGTAGACGAACGCTTCAACCCAGAAGAACAAAATTTGGTGACCCAAGTGGGATTTGTGAACTTATCATTACCACCACGTATCATCAAGATAGGGTGAAAAAATATTTGCTGGTATTTCGGAAACTCGTTATTTCTTAGAAGCTTTGCAACCCCTCTCAATGAAATTGCTTTTCCACAGTCTGTGCCTAGGGCTACTTGAAGAGGAAACAAACCTTAGAGTCAAAACTGAGAACTCCTTTTTTTGTCAAGTTTCGAAGATCTACTACAAACCAGGTTGGATTTAGAGTTCCAAATTCATCTATCTATATAGGAGAGACCAGAGTGAAACCTAAAAATAAAAACTGCTACTGTAAACGAACAACTCAACCTAGAAGAACAAAATTTGGTGAGCCAAGTGGGATTTGTGTACTGATCATTACCACCATGTATCATCAACATTGGGTGAAAAAATATTTGCTGGTATTTCGGAAATTCGTTATTTCTTAGAAGCTTGGCAACCGCTCTCAATGAAAGTGCTTCTCCACCGTCTGTGCCTAGGGCTACTTGAAGAAAAAAAAACCTTAGAGACAAAACTGAGAACTCCTTTATTTTGCCAAGTTTCAAAGAACCACTACAAACCATGTTGGATTTGTAATTCCAAATTCATCTATCCATATAGGAGATAACAGAGTGAAACCTAAAAATAAAAACTGCGACTGTAAATGAACGCTTCAACCTAGAAGAACAAAATTTGGTGAGCAAAGTGAGATTTGTGGACTTGTCATTTCCACCACGTATCATCAAGATTGGGTGAAAAAATATTTGCTGCTATTTCGGAAACTCGTATTTTCTTGGAAGCTTGGAAACCCCCATCAATGAAAGTGCTCTTCCACAGTCTCTGCTCAGGGATACTTGAAGCAGAAACAAATCATTGAGACAAAACTGAAAACTTTTTTATTTTGTCAAGTTTCAAAGAGCCACTACAAACCATGTTGGATGTAGAGTTCCAAATTCATCTTTCTATATACAAGAGAACAGAGTGAAACCTAAATATAAAAACTGCTACTGTAGACGAACGCTTCAAAGTAGAACAAAATTAGGTAGCCAAGTGGGATTTGTGTACAGATCATTACCAACAAGTATCATCGACATTGTGTGAAAAAATATTTGCTGGTATTTCGGAAACTCGTTATTTCTTAGAAGCTTGAAAAACCCTCTCAATGAAAGTGCTTCTCCACACTCGGTGCCTAGGGCTACTTGAAGAGGAAACAAACCATACAGACAAAACTGAGAACCCCTTTATTTTGTCAAGCTTTAAAGAGCAATTACACACCATGTTGGATTTAGAGATCCAAATTCATCTATCTATATAGGAGAAAACAGAGTGAAACCTAAATATAAAAACAGCTACAGTAGACGAACGCTTCAACACAGAAGAACAAAATTTGGTGAGCTAAGTGGGATTTTGAACTGATCATTACCACCAAGTATCATCAACATTGGGTGAAAAAATATTTGCTGGTATTTCGGAAACTCGTTACTTCTTAGAAGCTTGGCAACCCCTCTCAATGAAAGTGCTTTTCCACAGTCTGTTCCTAGGGCGACTTGAAGAGGAAAGAAACCATAGAGACAAAACTGAGAACTCCTTTATTTTGTCAACTTTCAAAGAGCTACTACAAACATTTGGATTTAGAGTTCCAAATTTATCTATCTATATGGGAGAGAACAGAGTGAAACCTAAAAATAAAAACTGCTACTGTAAACGAACGCTTCAACCTAGAAGAACAAAATTTGGTGAGCCAAGTGGGATTTGTGTACTTGTCATTACCACCACGTATCATCAACATTGGGTGAAAAAATATTTGCTGGTATTTCGGAAACTCGTAATTTCTTGGAAGCTTGGCAACCCCTTTCAATGAAAGTGCTTTTCCACAGTCTCTGCTTTGGGCTACATGAAGCAGAAACAAATCATAGAGACAAAACTGAGAACTCCTTTATTTTGTCAAGTTTCAAAGAGCTACTAAAAACCATGTTGGATTTAGAGTTCCAAATTCATCTATCAATATAGAAGAGAACAGAGTGCAACCTAAAAATGAAAACTGCTACTGTAAACGAACGCTTCAAACTAGAAGAACAAAATTTGGTGAGCCAAGTGGGATTTGTGGACTTGTCATTACCACCACATGTCATCAAGATTGGGTGAAAAAATATTTGCTGGTATTTCGGAGACTCGTAATTTCTTGGAAGCTTGGCAAGCCCTTTCAATGAAAGTGCTTTTTTACAGTCTCTGCTTAGGGCTACATGAAGCGGAAACAAATCATAGAGACAAAACTGAGAACTCCTTTATTTTGTCAAGTTTCAAAGAGCTAATACAAACCATGTTGGATTTAGAGTTCCAAATTCATCTATTTATATATGAGAAAACGGAGAGTACCTAAAAATATAAACTGCTACTGTAAACGAACGCTTCAACCTAAAAGAAAGAAATTTGGTGAGTCAAGTGGGATTTGGGTACTGATCATTACCACCAAGTATCATCAAGATTGGGTGAAAAAATATTTGCTGATATTTCGGAAACTCGTTATTTCTTAGAAGCTTGGCAACCCCTCTCAATTAAAGTGCTTTTCCACAGTCTGTGCCTAGGGCTACTTGAAGAGAAAACAATCCATAGAGACAAAACTGAGAGCTCGTTTATTTTGTCAAGTTTCAAAGAGCTATAACAAACCATGTTGGATTTAGAGCTCCAAATTCATCTATCTATATAGGAGAGACCAGAGTGAAACCTAAAAATAAAAACTGCTACTGTAAACGAACAATTCAACCTAGAAGAACAAAATTTGGTGAGCCAAGTGGGATTTGTGTACTGATCATTACCACCAAGTATCATCAACATTGGGTGAAAAAATATTTGCTGGTATTTCGGAAACTCGTAATTTCTTGGAAGCTTGGCAAACCCTTTCAATGAAAGTGCTTTTCCACAGTCTGTGCCTAGGGCGACTTGAAGAGGAAACAAACCATAGAGACAAAACTGAGAACCCCTTTATTTTGTCAAGTTTTAAAGAGCAATTACACACCATGTTGGATTTAGAGTTCCAAATTCATCTATCTATATAGGAGAGACCAGAGTGAAACCTAAATATAAAAACCGCTACTGTAGACGAACGCTTCAACCCAGAAGAACAAAATTTGGTGACCCAAGTGGGATTTGTGAACTTATCATTACCACCAAGTATCATCAACATTGGGTGAAAAAATATTTGCTGGTATTTCGGAAACTCGTTATTTCTTAGAAGATTTGCAACCCCTCTCAATGAAAGTGCTTTTAAACATTCTGTGCCTAAGGCTACTTGAAGAGGAAACAATCCATAGAGACAAAACAGAGAACTCGTTTATTTTGTCAAGTTTCAAAGAGCTATAACAAACCATGTTGTATTTAGAGCTCCAAATTCATCTATCTATATAGGACAGAACAGAGTGAAACCTAAAAATAAAAACTGCTACTGTAAACGTACGCTTCAACCTAGAAGAACAAAATTTGTTGAGCCAAGTGAGATTTGTGTACTTGTCATTACCACCACGTATCATCAAGATAGGGTGAAAAAATATTTGCTGGTATTTCGGAAACTCGTTATTTCTTAGAAGCTTGGCAACCCCTCTCAATGAAATTGCTTTTCCACAGTCTGTGCCTAGGGCTACTTGAAGAGGAAACAAACCTTAGAGTCAAAACTGAGAACTCCTTTTTTTTGTCAAGTTTCGAAGATCTACTACAAACCAGGTTGGATTTAGTGTTCCAAATTCATCTATCTATATAGGAGAGACCAGAGTGAAACCTAAAAATAAAAACTGCTACTGTAAACGAACAACTCAACCTAGAAGAACAAAATTTGGTGAGCCAAGTGGGATTTGTGTACTGATCATTACCACCATGTATCATCAACATTGGGTGAAAAAATATTTGCTGGTATTTCGGAAATTCGTTATTTCTTAGAAGCTTGGCAACCGCTCTCAATGAAAGTGCTTCTCCACCGTCTGTGCCTAGGGCTACTTGAAGAAAAAAAAACCTTAGAGACAAAACTGAGAACTCCTTTATTTTGCCAAGTTTCAAAGAACCACTACAAACCATGTTGGATTTGTAATTCCAAATTCATCTATCCATATAGGAGATAACAGAGTGAAACCTAAAAATAAAAACTGCGACTGTAAATGAACGCTTCAACCTAGAAGAACAAAATTTGGTGAGCAAAGTGAGATTTGTGGACTTGTCATTTCCACCACGTATCATCAAGATTGGGTGAAAAAATATTTGCTGCTATTTCGGAAACTCGTATTTTCTTGGAAGCTTGGAAACCCCCATCAATGAAAGTGCTCTTCCACAGTCTCTGCTCAGGGATACTTGAAGCAGAAACAAATCATTGAGACAAAACTGAAAACTTTTTTATTTTGTCAAGTTTCAAAGAGCCACTACAAACCATGTTGGATGTAGAGTTCCAAATTCATCTTTCTATATACAAGAGAACAGAGTGAAACCTAAATATAAAAACTGCTACTGTAGACGAACGCTTCAAAGTAGAACAAAATTAGGTAGCCAAGTGGGATTTGTGTACAGATCATTACCAACAAGTATCATCGACATTGTGTGAAAAAATATTTGCTGGTATTTCGGAAACTCGTTATTTCTTAGAAGCTTGAAAAACCCTCTCAATGAAAGTGCTTCTCCACACTCGGTGCCTAGGGCTACTTGAAGAGGAAACAAACCATAGAGACAAAACTGAGAACCCCTTTATTTTGTCAAGCTTTAAAGAGCAATTACACACCATGTTGGATTTAGAGATCCAAATTCATCTATCTATATAGGAGAAAACAGAGTGAAACCTAAATATAAAAACAGCTACAGTAGACGAACGCTTCAACACAGAAGAACAAAATTTGGTGAGCTAAGTGGGATTTTGAACTGATCATTACCACCAAGTATCATCAACATTGGGTGAAAAAATATTTGCTGGTATTTCGGAAACTCGTTACTTCTTAGAAGCTTGGCAACCCCTCTCAATGAAAGTGCTTTTCCACAGTCTGTTCCTAGGGCGACTTGAAGAGGAAAGAAACCATAGAGACAAAACTGAGAACTCCTTTATTTTGTCAACTTTCAAAGAGCTACTACAAACATTTGGATTTAGAGTTCCAAATTTATCTATCTATATGGGAGAGAACAGAGTGAAACCTAAAAATAAAAACTGCTACTGTAAACGAACGCTTCAACCTAGAAGAACAAAATTTGGTGAGCCAAGTGGGATTTGTGTACTTGTCATTACCACCACGTATCATCAACATTGGGTGAAAAAATATTTGCTGGTATTTCGGAAACTCGTAATTTCTTGGAAGCTTGGCAACCCCTTTCAATGAAAGTGCTTTTCCACAGTCTCTGCTTTGGGCTACATGAAGCAGAAACAAATCATAGAGACAAAACTGAGAACTCCTTTATTTTGTCAAGTTTCAAAGAGCTACTAAAAACCATGTTGGATTTAGAGTTCCAAATTCATCTATCAATATAGAAGAGAACAGAGTGCAACCTAAAAATGAAAACTGCTACTGTAAACGAACGCTTCAAACTAGAAGAACAAAATTTGGTGAGCCAAGTGGGATTTGTGGACTTGTCATTACCACCACATGTCATCAAGATTGGGTGAAAAAATATTTGCTGGTATTTCGGAGACTCGTAATTTCTTGGAAGCTTGGCAAGCCCTTTCAATGAAAGTGCTTTTTTACAGTCTCTGCTTAGGGCTACATGAAGCGGAAACAAATCATAGAGACAAAACTGAGAACTCCTTTATTTTGTCAAGTTTCAAAGAGCTAATACAAACCATGTTGGATTTAGAGTTCCAAATTCATCTATTTATATATGAGAAAACGGAGAGTACCTAAAAATATAAACTGCTACTGTAAACGAACGCTTCAACCTAAAAGAAAGAAATTTGGTGAGTCAAGTGGGATTTGGGTACTGATCATTACCACCAAGTATCATCAAGATTGGGTGAAAAAATATTTGCTGATATTTCGGAAACTCGTTATTTCTTAGAAGCTTGGCAACCCCTCTCAATTAAAGTGCTTTTCCACAGTCTGTGCCTAGGGCTACTTGAAGAGAAAACAATCCATAGAGACAAAACTGAGAGCTCGTTTATTTTGTCAAGTTTCAAAGAGCTATAACAAACCATGTTGGATTTAGAGCTCCAAATTCATCTATCTATATAGGAGAGACCAGAGTGAAACCTAAAAATAAAAACTGCTACTGTAAACGAACAATTCAACCTAGAAGAACAAAATTTGGTGAGCCAAGTGGGATTTGTGTACTGATCATTACCACCAAGTATCATCAACATTGGGTGAAAAAATATTTGCTGGTATTTCGGAAACTCGTAATTTCTTGGAAGCTTGGCAAACCCTTTCAATGAAAGTGCTTTTCCACAGTCTGTGCCTAGGGCGACTTGAAGAGGAAACAAACCATAGAGACAAAACTGAGAACCCCTTTATTTTGTCAAGTTTTAAAGAGCAATTACACACCATGTTGGATTTAGAGTTCCAAATTCATCTATCTATATAGGAGAGACCAGAGTGAAACCTAAATATAAAAACCGCTACTGTAGACGAACGCTTCAACCCAGAAGAACAAAATTTGGTGACCCAAGTGGGATTTGTGAACTTATCATTACCACCAAGTATCATCAACATTGGGTGAAAAAATATTTGCTGGTATTTCGGAAACTCGTTATTTCTTAGAAGATTTGCAACCCCTCTCAATGAAAGTGCTTTTAAACATTCTGTGCCTAAGGCTACTTGAAGAGGAAACAATCCATAGAGACAAAACAGAGAACTCGTTTATTTTGTCAAGTTTCAAAGAGCTATAACAAACCATGTTGTATTTAGAGCTCCAAATTCATCTATCTATATAGGACAGAACAGAGTGAAACCTAAAAATAAAAACTGCTACTGTAAACGTACGCTTCAACCTAGAAGAACAAAATTTGTTGAGCCAAGTGGGATTTGTGTACTTGTCATTACCACCACGTATCATCAAGATAGGGTGAAAAAATATTTGCTGGTATTTCGGAAACTCGTTATTTCTTAGAAGCTTGGCAACCGCTCTCAATGAAAGTGCTTCTCCACCGTCTGTGCCTAGGGCTACTTGAAGAAAAAAAAACCTTAGAGACAAAACTGAGAACTCCTTTATTTTGCCAAGTTTCAAAGAACCACTACAAACCATGTTGGATTTGTAATTCCAAATTCATCTATCCATATAGGAGATAACAGAGTGAAACCTAAAAATAAAAACTGCGACTGTAAATGAACGCTTCAACCTAGAAGAACAAAATTTGGTGAGCAAAGTGAGATTTGTGGACTTGTCATTTCCACCACGTATCATCAAGATTGGGTGAAAAAATATTTGCTGCTATTTCGGAAACTCGTATTTTCTTGGAAGCTTGGAAACCCCCATCAATGAAAGTGCTCTTCCACAGTCTCTGCTCAGGGATACTTGAAGCAGAAACAAATCATTGAGACAAAACTGAAAACTTTTTTATTTTGTCAAGTTTCAAAGAGCCACTACAAACCATGTTGGATGTAGAGTTCCAAATTCATCTTTCTATATACAAGAGAACAGAGTGAAACCTAAATATAAAAACTGCTACTGTAGACGAACGCTTCAAAGTAGAACAAAATTAGGTAGCCAAGTGGGATTTGTGTACAGATCATTACCAACAAGTATCATCGACATTGTGTGAAAAAATATTTGCTGGTATTTCGGAAACTCGTTATTTCTTAGAAGCTTGAAAAACCCTCTCAATGAAAGTGCTTCTCCACACTCGGTGCCTAGGGCTACTTGAAGAGGAAACAAACCATAGAGACAAAACTGAGAACCCCTTTATTTTGTCAAGCTTTAAAGAGCAATTACACACCATGTTGGATTTAGAGATCCAAATTCATCTATCTATATAGGAGAAAACAGAGTGAAACCTAAATATAAAAACAGCTACAGTAGACGAACGCTTCAACACAGAAGAACAAAATTTGGTGAGCTAAGTGGGATTTTGAACTGATCATTACCACCAAGTATCATCAACATTGGGTGAAAAAATATTTGCTGGTATTTCGGAAACTCGTTACTTCTTAGAAGCTTGGCAAACCCTCTCAATGAAAGTGCTTTTCCACAGTCTGTTCCTAGGGCGACTTGAAGAGGAAAGAATCCATAGAGACAAAACTGAGAACTCCTTTATTTTGTCAACTTTCAAAGAGCTACTACAAACATTTGGATTTAGAGTTCCAAATTTATCTATCTATATGGGAGAGAACAGAGTGAAACCTAAAAATAAAAACTGCTACTGTAAACGAACGCTTCAACCTAGAAGAACAAAATTTGGTGAGCCAAGTGGGATTTGTGTACTTGTCATTACCACCACGTATCATCAACATTGGGTGAAAAAATATTTGCTGGTATTTCGGAAACTCGTAATTTCTTGGAAGCTTGGCAACCCCTTTCAATGAAAGTGCTTTTCCACAGTCTCTGCTTTGGGCTACATGAAGCAGAAACAAATCATAGAGACAAAACTGAGAACTCCTTTATTTTGTCAAGTTTCAAAGAGCTACTAAAAACCATGTTGGATTTAGAGTTCCAAATTCATCTATCAATGTAGAAGAGAACAGAGTGCAACCTAAAAATGAAAACTGCTACTGTAAACGAACGCTTCAAACTAGAAGAACAAAATTTGGTGAGCCAAGTGGGATTTGTGGACTTGTCATTACCACCACATGTCATCAAGATTGGGTGAAAAAATATTTGCTGGTATTTCGGAGACTCGTAATTTCTTGGAAGCTTGGCAAGCCCTTTCAATGAAAGTGCTTTTTTACAGTCTCTGCTTAGGGCTACATGAAGCGGAAACAAATCATAGAGACAAAACTGAGAACTCCTTTATTTTGTCAAGTTTCAAAGAGCTACTACAAACCATGTTGGATTTAGAGTTCCAAATTCATCTATTTATATATGAGAAAACGGAGAGTACCTAAAAATATAAACTGCTACTGTAAACGAACGCTTCAACCTAAAAGAAAGAAATTTGGTGAGTCAAGTGGGATTTGGGTACTGATCATTACCACCAAGTATCATCAAGATTGGGTGAAAAAATATTTGCTGATATTTCGGAAACTCGTTATTTCTTAGAAGCTTGGCAACCCCTCTCAATTAAAGTGCTTTTTCACAGTCTGTGCCTAGGGCTACTTGAAGAGAAAACAATCCATAAAGACAAAACTGAGAGCTCCTTTAATTTGTCAAGTTTCAAAGAGCTATAACAAACCATGTTGGATTTAGAGCTCCAAATTCATCTATCTATATAGGAGAGACCAGAGTGAAACCTAAAAATAAAAACTGCTACTCTAAACGAACAATTCAACCGAGAAGAACAAAATTTGGTGAGCCAAGTGGGATTTGTGTACTGATCATTACCACCAAGTATCATCAACATTGGGTGAAAAAATATTTGCTGGTATTTCGGAAATTCGTTATTTCTTAGAAGCTTGGCAACCGCTCTCAATGAAAGTGCTTTTCCACCGTCTGTGCCCAGGGCTACTTGAAGAAAAAACAAACCATAGAGACAAACCTGAGAACTCCTTTATTTTGTCAAGTTTCAAAGTGCTACTACAAACCATGTTGGATTTAGAGTTCCAAATTCATCTATTTATATAGGAGAGAACAGAGTGAAACCTAAAATAAAAACTGCTACTGTAAACGAACGCTTCAACCTAGAAGAACAAAATTGGGTGAGCCAAGTGGGATTTGTGTTCTGATCATCACCACCAAGTATCATCAAGATTGGGTGAAAAAATATTTGCTGGTATTTCGGAAACTCGTAATGTCTTGGAAGCTTGGCAAGCCCTTTCAATGAAAGTGCTTTTTTACAGTCTCTGCTTAGGGCTACATGAAGCGGAAACAAATCATAGAGACAAAACTGAGAACTCCTTTATTTTGTCAAGTTTCAAAGAGCTACTACAAACCATGTTGGATTTAGAGTTCCAAATTCATCTATTTATATATGAGAAAACAGAGAGTACCTAAAAATATAAACTGCTACTGTAAACGAACGCTTCAACCTAAAAGAAAGAAATTTGGTGAGTCAAGTGGGATTTGGGTACTAATCATTACCACCAAGTATCATCAAGATTGGGTGAAAAAATATTTGCTGATATTTCGGAAACTCGTTATTTCTTAGAAGCTTGGCAACCCCTCTCAATTAAAGTGCTTTTCCACAGTCTGTGCCTAGGGCTACTTGAAGAGAAAACAATCCATAGAGACAAAACTGAGAGCTCGTTTATTTTGTCAAGTTTCAAAGAGCTATAACAAACCATGTTGGATTTAGAGCTCCAAATTCATCTATCTATATAGGAGAGACCAGAGTGAAACCTAAAAATAAAAACTGCTACTGTAAACGAACAATTCAACCTAGAAGAACAAAATTTGGTGAGCCAAGTGGGATTTGTGTACTGATCATTACCACCAAGTATCATCAACATTGGGTGAAAAAATATTTGCTGGTATTTCGGAAATTCGTTATTTCTTAGAAGCTTGGCAACCGCTCTCAATGAAAGTGCTTTTCCACCGTCTGTGCCCAGGGCTACTTGAAGAAAAAACAAACCATAGAGACAAAACTGAGAACTCCTTTATTTTGTCAAGTTTCAAAGTGCTACTACAAACCATGTTGGATTTAGAGTTCCAAATTCATCTATTTATATAGGAGAGAACAGAGTGAAACCTAAAATAAAAACTGCTACTGTAAACGAACGCTTCAACCTAGAAGAACAAAATTGGGTGAGCCAAGTGGGATTTGTGTTCTGATCATCACCACCAAGTATCATCAAGATTGGGTGAAAAAACATTTGCTGGTATTTCGGAAACTCGTAATGTCTTGGAAGCTTGGCAACCCCTCTCAATGAAAGTGCTTTTACACAGTCTCTTATTAGAGCTACTTGAAGCAGAAACAAATCATAGAGAGAAAACTGAGAACTATTTTATATTGTCAAGTTTCAAAGAGCTACTACAAACCATGTTGGATTTAGAGTTCCAAATTCATCTATCTATATAGGAGAGAACAGAGTGAAACCTAAAAATAAAAACTGCTACTGTAGACGAATGCTTCAACCTAGAAGAACAAAATTTGGTGAGCCAAATGGGATTTGTGGACTTGTCCTTACCACCAAGTATCATCAAGATTGGGTGAAAAAATATTTGCTGGTATTTCGGAAACTCGTTATTTCTTAGAAGCTTGGCATCCCCTCTCAATGAAAGTGCTTTTCCACAGTCTCCTATTAGTGCTACTTGAAGCGGAAAAAAATCATAGAGACAAAACTGAGAACTCCTTTATTTTGTCAAGTTTCAAAGAGCTACTACAAACCATGTTGGATTTAGAGTTCCAAATTCATCTATCTATATAGGAGAGAACAGAGTGAAACCTAAGAATAAAAACTGCTACTGTAGACGAATGCTTCAACCTAGAAGAACAAAATTTGGTGAGCCACGTGGGATTTGTGGACTTGTCCTTACCACCAAGTATCATCAGGATTCTGTCAAAAAATATTTGCTGGTATTTCGGAAACTCGTTATTTCTTAGAACCTTGGCAACCCCTCTCAATGAAAGTGATTTTCCACACTCTGTGCCTAGGGCTACTCTAAGGGGAAAAAACCATAAAGACAAAACTGAGCACTCCTTTATTTTGTCAAGTTTCAAAGAGCTACTACAAACCATGTTGGATTTAGAGTTCCAAATTCATCTCTCTATATGGGAGAGAACAGAGTGAAACCTAAATATAAAAACTGCTACTGTCGACGAACGCTTCAACCTAGAAGAACAAAATTTGGTGAGCCAAGTGGGATTTGTGTACTTGTCATTACTACCACGTATCATCAACATTGGGTGAAAAAATATTTGCTGGTATTTCGGAAACTCGTATTTTCTTGGAAGCTTGGCAACCCCTCTCAATGAAAGTGCTTTTCCACAGTCTCTGCTTAGGGCTACTTGAAGCGGATACAATTCATAGAGAAAAAACTGAGAACTCCTTTATTTTGTCAAGTTTCAAAGAGCTACTACAAACCATATTGGATTTAGAGTTCCAAATTCATCTGTCTATATAGGAGAGAACAGAGTGAAACCTAAATATAAAACTGCTACTGTAGACGAACGCTTCAACCTAGAAGAACAAAATTTGATGAGCCAAGTGGGATTTGTGGACTTGTCCTTACCACCAAGTATCATCAAGATTGGGTGAAAAAATATTTTCTGGTATTTCGGAAACTCGTTATTTCTTAGAAACTTGGCAAACCCTCTCAATGAAAGTGCTTTTCCACCGTCGGTGCAGGGCTAATTGAAGAGGAAACAAACCATAGAGACAAAACTGAGAACTCCTTTATTTTGTCAAGTTTCCAAGAGCTACTACAAACCATGTTGGATTTAGAGTTCCAAATTCATCTATCTATATAGCAGAGAACAGAGTGAAACCTAAATATAAAAACTGCTACTGTAGACGAACGCTTCAACCTAGAAGAACAAAATTTGGTGTGCCAAGTGGGATTTGTGTACTGATCATTATCACCAAGTATCATCAAGATTGGTTGATAAAATATTTGCTGGTATTTCGGAAACTCGTAATTTCTTGGAAGCTTGGCCACCCCTCTCAAAGAAAGTGCTTTTCCACATTCTGTGCCTAGGGCTACTTGAAGAGAAAACAAACCATAGAGACAAAACTGAGAACTCCATTATTTTGTCAGGTTTCAAAGAGCCATAACAAACCATGTTGGATTTAGAGTTCCAAATTCATCTCTCTATATGGGAGAGAACAGAGTGAAACCTAAATATAAAATCTGCTACTGTCGACGAACGCTTCAACCTAGAAGAACAAAATTTGGTGAGCCAAGTGGGATTTGTGTACTTGTCATTACTACCACGTATCATCAACATTGTTTGAAAAAATATTTGCTGGTATTTCGGAAACTCGTATTTTCTTGGAAGCTTGGCAACCCCTCTCAATGAAAGTGCTTTTCCACAGTCTCTGCTTAGGGCTACTTGAAGCAGATACAATTCATAGAGAAAAAACTGAGAACTCCTTTATTTTGTCAAGTTTTAAAGAGCTACTACAAACCATATTGGATTTAGAGTTCCAAATTCATCTGTCTATATAGGAGAGAACAGAGTGAAACCTAAATATAAAACTGCTACTGTAGACGAACGCTTCAACCTAGAAGAAAAAAATTTGGTGAGCCAAGTGGGATTTGTGTACTGATCATCACCACCAAGTATCATCAAGATTGGGTGAGAAAATATTTGCTGGTATTTCGGAAACTCGTTATTTCTTAGAACCTTGGCAACCCCTCTCAATGAAAGTGCTTTTCCTCCGTCGGTGCCTTGGGCTAATTGAAGAGGAACTAAACCATAGAGACAAAACTGAGAACTCCTTTCTTTTGTCAAGTTTCAAAGATCTACTACAAAACATGTTGGATTCAGAGTTCCAAATTCATCTGTCTATATAGGAGAGAACAGAGTGAAACCTAAAAATAAAAACTGCTACTGAAAATGAATGCATCAACCTAGAAGAACAAAATTTGGTGAGTCAAGTGGGATTTGTGTACCGATCATTACCACCAAGTATCATCAAGATTGGGTGAAAAAATATTTGCTGGTATTTCGGAAACTCGTTCTTTCTTAGAAGCTTGGCAACCCCACTCAATGAAAGTACTTTTCCACAGTCTGTGCCTAGGACTACTTGAAGAGGAAACAAACCGTAGAAACAAAACTGAGAACTCCATTATTTTGTCAAGTTTCAAAGAGCTACTACAAACCATGTTGGATTTAGAGTTCCAAATTCATCTATCTATATAGGAAAGAGTAGAGTGAAACCTAAATATAAAAACTCCCACTGCAGAGGAATGCTTCAACCTAGAAAAACAAAATTTGGTGAGCCAAGTGGGTTTTGTGTTCTGATCATTACCACCAAGTATCATCAAGATAGGGTGAAAAAATATTTTCTGGTATTTCGGAAAATCGTTATTTCTTAGAAACTTGGCAAACCCTCTCAATGAAAGTGCTTTTCCACCGTCGGTGCAGGGCTAATTGAAGAGGAAACAAACCATAGAGACAAAACTGAGAACTCCTTTATTTTGTCAAGTTTCAAAGAGCTACTACAAACCATGTTGGATTTAGAGTTCCAAATTCATCTATCTATATAGCAGAGAACAGAGTGAAACCTAAATATAAAAACTGCTACTGTAGACGAACGCTTCAACCTAGAAGAACCAAATTTGGTGTGCCAAGTGGGATTTGTGTACTGATCATTATCACCAAGTATCATCAAGATTGGTTGATAAAATATTTGCTGGTATTTCGGAAACTCGTAATTTCTTTGAAGCTTGGCCACCCCTCTCAAAGAAAGTGCTTTTCCACATTCTGTGCCTAGGGCTACTTGAAGAGAAAACAAACCATAGAGACAAAACTGAGAACTCCATTAATTTGTCAGGTTTCAAAGAGCCATAACAAACCATGTTGGATTTAGAGTTCCAAATTCATCTATCTATATAGCAGAGAACAGAGTGAAACCTAAACATAAAAACTGCTACAGTAGACGAACGCTTCAACCTGGAAGAACAATATTTTGTGAGCCAAGTGGGATTTGTTTACTGATCAATACCACCAAGTATCATCAACATTGGGTGAAAAAAATATTTGCTGGTATTTCGGAAACTCGTAATTTCTTGGAAGCTTGGCAACCCCTCTCAATGAAAGTGCTTTTCTACAGTCAGTGCCTAGGGCTACTTAAAGAGGAAACAATCCATAGAGACAAAACTGAGACCTCCTTTATTTTGTCAAGTTTCAAAGAGCTACTACAAACCATTTTGGATTCAGACTTCCAAATTCATCTATATATATAGGAGAGAACAGAGTGAAACCTAAAAATAAAAACTGCTACTGTAAACGAACGCTTCAACTTAGAAGAACAAAATTTGGTGAGCCAAGTGGGATTTGTGGACTTCTCATTACCACCAAGTATCATCAAGATTGGGTGAAAAAATATTTGCTGGTATTTCGGAAACTCGTTATTTCTTAGAAGCTTGGCAACCACTCTCAATGAAAGTGCTTTTCCACAGTCTGTGCCTAGGGCTACTTGAAGAGAAAACAAACCATAGAGACAAACCTGAGAACTCCTTTATTTTGTCAAGTTTCAAAGAGCTACTACAAACCATGTTGGATTTAGAGTTCCAAAATCATCTATCAATATACGAGAGAACAGAGTGAAACCTAAATATAGAAATTGCTACAGTAGACGAACGCTTCAACCTAGAAGAACAAAATTTGGTGAGCCAAGTGGGATTTGTGTACTGATCATCACCACCAAGTATCATCAAGATTGGGTGAAATAATATTTGCTTGTTTTTCGGAAACTCGTTATTTCTTAGAAGGTTTTCAACCACTCTCAATAAAGTGCTTTTCCACAGTCAGTGCCTAGGGCTACTTGAAGAGGAAACAAACCATAGAGACAAAACTGAGAACTCCTTTATTTTGTCAAGTTTCCAAGAGCTACTACAAACCATGTTGGATTTAGAGTTCCAAATTCATCTATTTATAAAGCAGAGAACAGAGTGAAACCTAAATATAAAAAGTGCTACTGTAGACGAACGCTTCAACCTAGAAGAACAAAATTTGGTGAGCCAAGTGGGATTTGTGTACTGATCATTATCACCAAGAATCATCAAGTTGGGTGAAAAAATATTTGCTGGTATTTCGGAAACTCGTAATTTCTTGGAAGCTTGGCAACGCCTCTCAAAGAAAGTGCTTTTCCACAGTCACTGCTTAAGTCTACATGAAGCGGAAACAAATCATAGAGACAAAACTGAGAACTCCTTTATTTTGTCATGTTTCAAAGACCTACTACAAACCATGTTGGATTTAGAGTTCCAAATTCATCTATCTATATTGGAGAGAACAGAGTGAAACCTAAATATAAAAACTGCTACTGTAGACGAACACTTCAACCTAGAAGAACAAAATTTGGTGAGCCAAGTGGGATTTGTGTACCTATCATTACCACCACGTATCATCAACATTGGATGACAAAATATTTGCTGGTATTTCGGAAACTTTTAATTTCTTGGAAGCTTGGCAACCGCTTTCAATGAAAGTGCTTTTCCACAGTCTCTGCTTAGGGATACATGAAGCGGAAACAAATCATAGAGACAAAACTGAGAACTCCTTTAGTTTGTCAAGTTTCAAAGAGCTACTACAAACCATATTGGATTTAGAGTTCCAAATTCATCTGTCTATATAGGAGAGAACAGAGCGACACCTAAAAATAAAAACTGCTACTGTAAACGAACGCTTCAACCTAGAAGAACAAAATTTGGTTAGCCAATGGGATTTGTGTACTTGTCATTACCACCACGTATCATCAAAATTGGGTGAAAAAATATTTGCTGGTATTTCGGAAACTCGTAATTTCTTGGAAGCTTGGCAACACCCTCTCAATGAAAGTGCTTTTCCACCATCTGTGCCTAGGGCTACATGAAGAGGAAACAAACCATAGAGACAAAACTGAAAACTCCTTTATTTTGTCAAGTTTCAAAGAGCTACTACAAACCATGTTGGATTTAGAGTTCCAAATTAATCTATCTATATAGCAGAGAACAGAGTGAAAACTAAATATAAAAACTGCTACTGTAGACGAACGCTTCAAAGTAGAAGAACAAAATTTGTGAGCCAAGTGTTATTTGCGTACTGATTATTACCACCAAGGATAATGAACATTGGGAAAAAAAAATATTTGCTGGTATTCGGAACTTCGTTATTTCTTAGAAGCTTGGCAACCCCTCTCATTGAAAGTGCATTTCCATCGTCTGTGCCTGGGGCTACTTGAAGAAAAAACAAACCATAGAGACATAACTGAGAACTCCTTTATTTTGTCAAGTTTCAAATAACTACTACAAATATGTTGGATTTAGAATTCCAAATTCATCTATCTATATAGGAGAAAACAGAGTGAAACCTAAAAATAAAAACTGCGACTGTAAACGCACGCTTCAATGTAGAAGAACAAAATTTGGTGAGCAAACTGCGACTTGTGGACTTGTCATTTCCACCAAGTATCATCATCATTGGGTGAAAAAATATTTGCTGCTATTTCGGAAACTCCTATTGTCTTGGAAGATTGGCAACCCCTATCAATGAAAGTGCTTTTCCACAGTCTGTGCCACGGCTACTTGAAGCGGAAACAAACCATAGAGACAAAACTGAGAACTTCTTTATTTTGTCAAGATTCAAAGAGCTACTACAAACCATGTTGGATTTAGAGTTCCAAATTCATCTATCTATATAGGAGAGAACAGAGTGAAACCTAAAAATAAATACTGCCACTGAAAACGAACGCATCAACGTAGAAGAACAAAATTTGGTGAGTCAAGAGGGATTTGTGTACCTATCATTACCACCAGGTAACATCAAGATTGGGTTAAAAAATATTTGCTGGTATTTCGGAAACTCGAAATTTCTGGAAACTTGGCAAACCCTCTCAATGAAAGTGCTTTTCCACCATCTGTGCCTATGGCTACTTAAAGAGGAAACAAACAATAGAGACAAAACTGAGAACTCCTTTATTTTGTCAAGTTTCAAAGAGCCACTACAAACCATGTTGGATTTAGAGTTCCAAATTCATCTATCTATATAGGAGAGAACAGAGTGAAACCTAAAAATAAATACTGCTACTGAAAACGAACGCATCAACCTAGAAGAACAAAATTTGGTGAGTCAAGTGGGATTTGTGTACCGATCATTACCACCAAGTATCATCAAGATTGGGTGAAAAAATATTTGTGGTATTTCAGAAACTCCTTATTTTTTAGAAACTTGGCAACCCCTCTCAATGAAAGTGCTTTTTCACAGTCTGTCCCTAGGGCTACTTGAAGAGGAAACAATCCATAGGGACAAAACTGAGAACTCGTTTATTTTGTGAAGTTTCAAAGAGCTATAACAAACCACGTTGTATTTACTGCTCCAAATTCATCTATCTATATAGGAGAGAACAGAGTGAAACGTAAATATAAAAAATGCTACTATAGACGAACGCTTAAACCTAGAAGAACAAAATTTGTTGAGCCTAGTGGGATTTGTGTACTTGTCATTACCACCACGTATCATCAAGATTGGGTGAAAAAATATTTGCTGGTATTTCGGAAAATCGTCATTTCTCGGAAGCTTTGCAATGCCTTTCAATGAAAGTGCTTTTCCACAGTCGCTGCATTGGGCTTCTTGAAGAGGAAACAAACCATAGAGACAAAACTGAGAATTTCTTTATTTTGTCACGTTTCAAAGAGCTACTACAAACCATGTTGGATTTAGAGTTCTAAATTCATCTATCTATATAGGAGAGAACATAGGGAAACCTAAATATAAAAACTGCTACTGTAGATGAACGCTTCAACCTAGAAGAACAAAATTTGGTGAGCCAAGTGGGATTTGTGTACTGATCATTATCACCAAGTATCACCAACATTGGGAGGAAAAATATTTGGTGGTATTTCGGAAATTCTTTATTTCTTAGAAGCTTGACAACCCCTCTCAATGAAAGTGCTTTTCCACCGTCTGTGCCTAGGGCTACTTGAAGAAAAAACAAACCATAGAGACAAAACTGAGAACTTCTTTATTTTCTCAAGTTTCAAAGAGCTACTACAAACCATGTTGGATTTAGAGTTCCATATACAACTATCAATATAGGAGAGAACAGAGTGCAACCTAAAAATGAAAACTGCTACTGTAAACGAACGCTTCAATCTAGAAGAACAAAATTTGGTGAGCCAAGTGGGGATTTGTGGACTTGTCATTACCACCACATTTCATCAAGATTGGGTGAAAAAATATTTGCTGGTATTTCGGAAATTCGTATTTTCTTGGAAGCTTGGCAAACCCTCTCAATGAAATTGCTCTTCCACAGTCTCTGCTTAGGGCTACTTGAAGCGGAAACAAATCATTGAGACAAAACTGAAAACTCCTTTTTTTTGGTCAAGTTTCAAAGAACCACTACAAACCATGTTGGATTTAGAGTTCCAAATTCATCTTTCTATATACGAGAGAACAGAGTGCAACCTAAAAATAAAAACTGCTACTGTAAACGAACGCTTCAACCTAGAAGAACAAAATTTGGTGATCCAAGTGGGATTTGTGGACTTGTCATGACCACCACATATCATCAAGATTGGGTGAAAAAATATTTGCTGTTATTTCGGAAACTCGTAATTTCTTGGAAGCTTGGCGACCCCTCTCAATGAAAGTGCTTTTCCACAGTCTCTACTTAGGGCTACTTGAAGCGGAAACAAATCATAGAGACAAAACTGAGAACTCCGTTATTTTGTCAAGTTTCAAAGAGCCACTACAAACCATGTTGGATTTAGAGTTCCAAATTCATCTATCTATATAGGAGAGAACAGAGTGAAACCTAAAAATAAATACTGCTACTGAAAATGAACGCATCAACCTTGAATAACAATATTTGGTGAGTCAAGTGGGATTTGTGTACCGATCATTACCAACAAGTATCATCAAGATTGGGTGAAAAAATATTTGCTGGTATTTCAGAAACTCGTTATTTCTGAGAAACTTGGCAACCCCTCTCAATGAAAATGCTTTTCCACAGTCTGTGACTAGGGCTACTTGAAGAGGAAACAATCCATAGAGACAAAACTGAGAACTCGTTTATTTTCTCAAGTTTCAAAGAGCTATAACAAACCACGTTGTATTTTCTGCTCCAAATTCATCTATCTATATAGGAGAGAACAGAGAGAAACCTAAATATAAAAATGCTACTGTAGACGAACGCTTAAACCTAGAAGAACAAAATTTTTTGAGCCAAGTGGGATTTGTGTACTTGTCATTACCACGATGTATCATCAAGATTGGGTGAAAAAATATTTGCTGGTATTTCGGAAAATCGTTATTTCTCGGAGGCTTTGCAATGCCTTTCAATGAAAGTGCTTTTCCACAGTCTCTGCTTAGGGCTTCTTGAAGAGAAAACAAACCATAGAGGCAAAATTGAGAAATTCTTTATTTTGTCAAGTTTCAAAGACCTACTACAAACCATGTTGGATTTTGAGTTCTAAATTCATCTATCTATGTAGGAGAGAACAGAGGGAAACCTAAATATAAAAACTGCTACTGTAGACGAACGCTTGAACCTAGAAGAACAAAATTTGGTGAGCCAAGTGGGATTTGTGTACTGATCATTACCACCATGTGTCATCAAGATTGGGTGAAAAAATAGTTGCTGGTATTTCGGAAACTCGTAATTTCTTGGAAGCTTGGCACCCCTCTCAATGAAAGTGCTTTTCCACAGTCTCTGCTTAGGGCTACTTGAAGCGGAAACAAATCATAGAGACAAAACTGAGAATTCCTTTATTTTGAAAGTTTCAAAGAGCTACTACAAACCATGTTGGATTTAGAGTTCGAAATTCATCTATCTATATAGGAGAGAACAGAGTGAAACCTAAAAATAAATACTGCCACTGAAAACGAACGCATCAACCTAGAAGAACAAAATTTGGTGAGCCAAGTGGGATTTGTGTACCGATCATTACCACAAAGTATCATCAAGATTGGGTGAGAAAATATATGCTGGTATTTCGGAAACTCGTAATTTCTTGAAAGCTTGGCAACCCCTCTCAATTAAAGTGCTTTTCCACCGTCTGTGCCTAGGGCTACTTGAAGAGGAAACAAACCATAGAGACAAAACTGAGAAATCCTTTATTTTGTCAAGTTTCAAAGAGCTACTACAAACCATGTTGGATTTAGAGTTCCAAATTCATCTATCTATATAGGAGAGAAGAGATGGAACCTAAAAATATAAACTGCTACTGTAGAGGAACCCTTCAACCTAGAAGAACAAAATTTGGTGAGCCAAGTGGGATTTGTGTACCGATCATTACCACCTAGTATCATCAATATTGGGAGAAAAAATATTTTCTGGTATTTCGGAAACTCGTAATTTCTTGGAAGCTTCGCAACCCCTCTCAATGAAAGTGCTTTTCCAAGGTCTCCTATTAGGGCTACTTGAAGCGGAAACAAATCATAGAGACAAAACTGAGAACTCCTTTATTTTGTCAAGTTTCAAAGAGCTACTACAAACAATGTTGGATTTAGAGTTCCAAATTCATCTATCTATATAGGAGAGAACAGAGTGAAAACTAAAAATAAAAACTGCTACTGTAGACGAACGCTTCAACCTAGAAGAACAAAATTTTGTGGGCCAAGTGGAATTTGTGGACTTGTCCTTACCACCAAGTATCATAAAGATTGGGTGAAAAATATTTGCTGATATTTCGCAAAATCATAATTTCTTGCAAGCTTTGCAATGCCTTTCAATGAAAGTGCTTTTCCACAGTCTCTGCTTAGGGCTTCTTGAAGAGGAAACAAACCATAGAGACAAAACTGAGAAATTCTTTATTTTGTCAAGTTTCAAAGAGCTACTACAAACATGTTGGATTTAGAGTTCTAAATTCATCTATCTATATAGGAGAGAACAGAGGGAAACCTAAATATAAAAACAGCTACTGTAGATGAACGCTTCAACCTAGAAGAACAAAATTTGGTGAGCCAAGTGGGATTTGTGTACTGATCATTACCACCAAGTATCACCAACATTGGGAGGAAAAATATTTGCTGGTATTTCGGAAATTCTTTATTTCTTAGAAGCTTGACAACCCCTCTCAATGAAAGTGCTTTTCCACCATCTGTGACTAGGGCTACTTGAAGAAAAAACAAACCATAGAGACAAAACTGAGAACTCCTTTATTTTCTCAAGTTTCAAAGAGCTACTACAAACCATGTTGGATTTAGTGTTCCATATACAACTATCAATATAGGAGAGAACAGAGTGCAACCTAAAAATGAAAACTGCTACTGTAAACGAACGCTTCAACCTAGAAGAACAAAATTTGGTGAGCCAAGTGGGGATTTGTGGACTTGTCATTACCACCACATGTCATCAAGATTGGGTGAAAAAATATTTGCTGGTATTTCGGAAACTCGTATTTTCTTGGAAGCTTGGCAAACCCTCTCAATGAAATTGCTCTTCCACAGTCTCTGCTTAGGGCTACTTGAAGCGGAAACAAATCATTGAGACAAAACTGAAAACTCCTTTTTTTTGGTCAAGTTTCAAAGAACCACTACAAACCATGTTGGATTTAGAGTTCCAAATTCATCTTTCTATATACGAGAGAACAGAGTGAAACATAAATATAAAAAGTGCTACTGAAGACGAACGCTTCAAAGAGGAAGAACAAAATTTGGTGAGCCAAGTGGGATTTGTGTACAGATCATTACCACCAAGTATCATCCACATTGGGTGAAAAAATATTTGCTGGTATTTCGGAAACTCGTTATTTCTTAGAAGCTTGACCACCGCTCTCAATGAAAGTGCTTTTCCACACTCTGTGGCTAGGGCTACTCTAAGAGGAAACAAACCATAGAGACAAAACTGAGAAGTCGTTATTTTGTCAAGTTTCAAAGAGCTACTACAAACCATGTTGGATTTAGAGTTCCAAATTCATCTATCTATATGGGAGAGAACAGAGTGAAACCTAAATATAAAAACTGCTACTGTCGACGAACGCTTCAACCCAGAAGAACAAAATTTGGTGAGACAAGTCAGATTTGTGTACTTGTCATTACCACCACGTATCATCAACATTGGGTGAAAAAATATTTGCTGGTATTTCGGAAACTCATAATTTCTTGGAAGCTTCGCAACCCCTTTCAATGAAAGTGCTTTTCCAAAATCTTTGCTTAGGGCTACATGAAACGGAAACAAATCGTAGAGACAAAACTGAAAACTACTTTATTTTCACAAGTTTCAAAGAGCTACTACAAATCATGTTGGATTTAGAGTTCAAAAATCCTCTATCAATATAGGAGAGAACAGAGTGCAACCTAAAAATGAAAACTGCTAATGTAAATGAACGCTTCAACCTAGAAGAACAAAATTTGGTGAGCCAAGTGGGATTTGCGGACTTGTCATTACCACCACGCATCATCAACATTGGGAGAAAAAATATTTGCTGATATTTCGGAAACTCGTATTTTCTTGGAAGCTTGGCAACCCCTCCCAATGAAAGTGCTTTTCCACCGTCTGTGCCTAGGGCTACTTGAAGAGGAAACAAATCATAGAGACAAAACTGAGAACTTTTTTATTTTGTCAAGTTTCAAAGACCTACTAGAAACTAAGTTGGATTTAGAGTTCCAAATTCATCTATCTATATAGGAGAGAACAAAGTGAAACCTAAAAATAAAAACTGCTACTGTAGACGAATGCTTCAACCTAGAAGAACAAAATTTGGGGAGCCAAGTGGGATTTGTGTACTTGTAATTACCACCAAGTATCATCAAGATTCTGTTAAAAAATGTTTGCAGGTATTTCGGAAACTCGTTATTTCTTAGAAGCTTTACAACCCCTCTCAATAAAAGTGCTTTTCTACAGTCTGTGCAAGGGCTACTTGAAGAGGAAACAAACCATAGAGACAAAACTGAGAACTCCTTTATTTTGTCAAGTTTCAAAGAGCTACTACAAACCATGTTGGATTTAGAGTTCCATATTCATCTATCTATATAGGAGAGAAGAGATGGAACCTAAAAATATAAACTGCTACTGAAAACGAACGCATCAACCTAGAAGAACAAAATTTGGTGAGTCAAGTCGGATTTGTGTACCGATCATTACCACCAAGTATCATCAAGATTGATTGAAAAAATATTTGCTGGTATTTCATAAACTCGTAATTTCTTGGAAGCTTGGCAACCCCTCTCAATGAAAGTGCTTTTCCACCATCTGTCCCTAGGGCTACTTGAAGAAAAAACAAACCACAGAGACAAAACTGAGAACTCCTTTATTTTGTCAAGCTTCAAAGAGATCCTACAAACCATGTTGGATTTAGAGTTCCAAATTTATCTATCTATATAGGAGAGAACAGAGGGAAACCTAAATATAAAAACTGCTACTGTAGACGAACGCATCAACCTAGAATAACAAAATTTGGTGAGCCAAGTGGGATTTGTGTACTGATCATTACCACCAAGTATCATCAACATTGGGAGAAAAAATATTTGCTGGTATTTCGGAAATTCGTAATTTCTTAGAAGCTTGGCAACCCCCATCAATGAAAGTGCTCTTCCACAGTCTCTGCTTAGGGTCACTTGAAGCGGAAACAAATCATTGATACAAAAGCGAAAACTCCTTTATTTTGTCAAGTTTCAAAAAGCCACTACAAACCATGTTGGTTTTAGAGTTCCAAATTCATCTTTCTATATACGAGAGAACAGAGTGAAACATAAATATAAAAAGTGCTACTGAAGACGAACGCTTCAAAGAGGAAGAACAAAATTTGGTGAGCCAAGTGGGATTTGTGTACAGATCATTACCACCAAGTATCATCGACATTGGGTGAAAAAATATTTGCTGGTATTTCGGAAACTCGATATTTCTTAGAAGCTTGACAACCCCTCTCAATGAAAGTGCTTTTCCACACTATGTGCCTAGGGCTACTCTAAGAGCAAACAAACCATAGAGACAAAACTGAGAACTCCTTTATTTTGTCAAGTTTCAAAGAGCTACTACAAACCATGTTGGATTTAGAGTTCCAAATTCATCTATCTATATGGGAGAGAACAGGGTGAAACCTAAATATAAAAACTGCTACTGTAGACGAACGCTTCAACCTAGAATAACAAAATTTGGTGAGCCAAGTGGGATTTGTGTACTGATCATTACCACCAAGTACCATCAAGATTGGGCGAAAAAATATTTGCTGGTATTTCGGAAACTCGTAATTTCCTGGAAGCTTGGCAACCCCTCTCAATGAAAATGCTTTTCCACCATCTGTGCCTAGGGCTACTTGAAGAGGAAACAAACCATAGAGACAAAAGTGAGAACTCCTTTATTTTGTCAAGTTTCAAAGAGACACTACAAACCATGTTGGATTTAGAGGTCCAAATTCATCTATCTATATAGCAGAGAACAGAGTGAAACCTAAACATAAAATCTGCTACTGTAGACGAACGCTTCAACCTAGAAGAACAAAATTTGGTGAGCCAAGTGGGATTTGTGTCCTGATCATTACCACCAAGTATAATCACGATTGGGTGAAAAAATATTTGCTTGTATTTCGGAAACTCGTTATTTCTTGGAAGCTTGGCAACCCCTCTCAATGAAAGTGCTTTTCCACAGTCTTTGCCTAGGACTACTTGAAGAGGAAACAAAACATAGAGACCAAACTGAGATGTACTTTATTTTGTCAAGTTTCAAAGAGCTACTGCAAACCATGTTGGATTTAGAGTTCCAAGTTCATCTATCTATATTGGAGAGAACAGAGGGAAACCTAAATATAAAAACTGCTACAGTAGACGAACGCTTCAACCTAGAAGATCAAAATTTGGTGAGCCAAGTGGGATTTGTGTCCTGATCAGTACCACCAAGTATCATCAAGATTGGGTGAAAAAATAATTGCTGGTATTTCGGAAACTCGTTATTTCTTGAAAGCTTGGAACCCCTCTCAATGAAAGTGCTTTTCCACAGTCACTGCTTAGGGCTACTTGAAGCGGAACAAATCAGAGATACAAAACTGAGAACACTTTTATTTTTTCAAGTTTCAAAGAGCTACTACAAACCATGTTGGATTTGGAGTTCCAAAATCATCTATCTATATAGCAGAGAACATAGTGTAACCTAAATATAAAAACTGCTACTGTAGACGAACCCTTCAACCTAGAAGAACAAAATTTGGTGAGCCAAGTGGGATTTGTGTACCGATCATTACCACCTAGTATCATCAAGATTGGGAGAAAAAATATTTTCTGGTATTTCGGAAACTCGTAATTTCTTGGAAGCTTCGCAACTCCTCTCAATGAAAGTGCTTTTCCAAGTCTCCTATTAGGGCTACTTGAAGCGGAAACAAATCATAGAGAGAAAACTGAGAACTCCTTTATTTTGTCAAGTTTCAAAGAGCTACTACAAACAATGTTGGATTTAGAGTTCCAAATTCATCTATCTATATAGGAGAGAACAGAGTGAAAACTAAAAATAAAAACTGCTACTGTAGTCGAACGCTTCAACCTAGAAGAACAAAATTTTGTGGGCCAAGTGGAATTTGTGGACTTGTCCTTACCACCAAGTATCATCAAGATTGGGTGAAAAATATTTGCTGGTATTTTGCAAAATCATAATTTCTTGGAAGCTTTGCAATGCCTTTCAATGAAAGTGCTTTTCCACAGTCTCTGCTGAGGGCTTCTTGAAGACGAAACAAACCATAGAGACAAACTGAGAACTCCTTTATTTTGTCAAGTTTCAAAGAGCTACTACAAACCATGTTGGATTTAGACTTCCAATTTCATCTATCTATATAGGAGAGAACAGAGGGAACCGAAAAATATAAACTGCTACTGAAAACGAACGAATCAACCTAGAAGAACAAAATATTGTGAGTCACGTGGGATTTGTGTACCGATCATTACCACCAAGTATCATCAAGATTGGGTGAAAAAATAATTGGTGGTATTTCGGAAACTCGTTATTTCTTGAAAGCTTGGAACCCCTCTCAATGAAAGTGCTTTTCCACAGTCACTGCTTAGGGCTACTTGAAGCGGAAACAAATCAGAGATACAAAACTGAGAACACTTTTATTTTTTCAAGTTTCAAAGAGCTACTACAAACCATGTTGGATTTGGAGTTCCAAAATCATCTATCTATATAGGAGAGAACAGAGTGAAACCTAAATATATAAATTGCTACTGTAGCCGAATGCTTCAACCTAGAAGAACAAAATTTGGTGAGCCAAGTGGGATTTGTGTACCGATCAAGACCACCAAGTATCATCAAGATTGGGTGAAAAAATATTTGCTGGTATTTCGGAAACTCGTAAATTTTGGAAGCTTGGCAACCCCTCTCAATGAAAGTGGTTTTCAACAGTCTCTGCTTAGGGCTACTTGAAGCGGACAAATCATTGCGACAAAACCGAAAACTCCTTTTTTTTGGTCAAGTTTCAAGGAACCACTACAAACCATGTTGGATTTAGAGTTCCAAATTCATCTTTCTATATACGAGATAACAGAGTGCAACCTAAAAATAAAAACTGCTACTGTAAACGAACGCTTCAACCTAGAAGAACAAAATTTGGTGATCCAAGTGGGATTTGTGGACTTGTCATGACCACGACATATCATCAAGATTGGGTGAAAAAATATTTGCTCTCCTTTCGGAAACTCATAATTTCTTGGAAGATTAGCGACCGCTCTCAATGAAAGTGCTTTTCCACAGTCTCTGCTTAGGGCTACTTGAAGCGGAAACAAATCATAGAGACAAAACTGAGAACTCCTTTATTTTGAAAGTTTCAAAGAGCTACTACAAACCATGTTGGATTTAGAGTTCCAAATTCATCTATGTATAGAGGACAGTACAGAGTGAAACCTAAAAATAAATACTGCCACTGAAAACGAACGCATCAACCTAGAAGAACAAAATTTGGTGAGTCAAGAGGGATTTGTGTACTGATCATTACCACCAAGTAACATCAAGATTGGGTTAAAAAATATTTGCTGGTATTTCGGAAACTCGTAATGTCTTGGAAGCTTGGCAACCCCTCTCAATGAAAGTGCTTTTCCACCGTCTGTGCCTAGGTCTACTTGAAGAGGAAACAAACCACAGAGACAAAACTGAGAACTCCGTTATTTTGTCAAGTTTCAAAGAGCCACTACAAACCATGTTGGATTTAGAGTTCCAAATTCATCTATCTATATAGGAGAGAACAGAGTGAAACCTAAAAATAAATACTGCTACTGAAAATGAACGCATCAACCTTGAATAACAATATTTGGTGAGTCAAGTGGGATTTGTGTACCGATCATTACCAACAAATATCATCAAGATTGGGTGAAAAAATATTTGCTGGTGTTTCAGAAACTCGTTATTTCTGAGAAACTTGGCAACCCCTCTCAGTGAAAATGCTTTTCCACAGTCTGTGACTAGGGCTACTTGAAGAGGAAACAATCCATAGAGACAAAACTGAGAACTCGTTTATTTTCTCAAGTTTCAAAGAGCTATAACAAACCACGTTGTATTTTCTGCTCCAAATTCATCTATCTATATAGGAGAGAACAGAGAGAAACCTAAATATAAAAAATGCTACTGTAGACGAACGCTTAAACCTAGAAGAACAAAATTTTTTGAGCCAAGTGGGATTTGTGTACTTGTCATTACCACTTGTATCATCAAGATTGGGTGAAAAAATATTTGCTGGTATTTCGGAAAATCGTTATTTCTCGGAGGCTTTGCAATGCCTTTCAATGAAAGTGCTTTTCCACAGTCTCTGCTTAGGGCTTCTTGAAGAGAAAACAAACCATAGAGGCAAAACTGAGAAATTCTTTATTTTGTCAAGTTTCAAAGACCTACTACAAACCATGTTGGATTTTGAGTTCTAAATTCATCTATCTATGTAGGAGAGAACAGAGGGAAACCTAAATATAAAAACTGCTACTGTAGACGAACGCTTCAACCTAGAAGAACAAATTTGGTGAGCCAAGTGGGGATTTGTGTACTGATCATTACCACCATGTGTCATCAAGTTTGGGTGAAAAATTATTTGCTGGTATTTCGGAAACTCGTAATTTCTTGGAAGCTTGGCACCCCTCTCAATGAAAGTGCTTTTCCACAGTCTCTGCTTAGGGCTATTTAAGCGGAAACAAATCATAGAGACAAAACTGAGAACTCCTTTATTTTGAAAGTTTCAAAGAGCTACTACAAACCCTGTTGGATTTAGGGTTCGAAATTCATCTATCTATATAGGAGAGAACAGAGTGAAACCTAAAAATAAATACTGCCACTGAAAACGAACGCATCAACCTAGAAGAACAAAATTTGGTTAGCCAAGTGGGATTTGTGTACCGATCATTACCACCAAGTATCATCAAGATTGGGTGAGAAAATATATGCTGGTATTTCGGAAACTCGTAATTTTTTGGAACCTTGGCAACCCCTCTCAATTAAAGTGCTTTTCCACCGTCTGTGCCTAGGGCTACTTGAAGACGAAACAAACCATACAGACAAAACTGAGAACTCCTTTATTTTGTCAAGTTTCAAAGAGCTACTACCAACCATCTTGGATTTAGAGTTCCAAATTCATCTATCTATATAGCAGAGAACATAGTGTAACCTAAATATAAAAACTGCTACTGTAGACGAACCTTCAACCTAGAAGAACAAAATTTGGTGAGCCAAGTGGGATTTGTGTACCGATCATTACCACCTAGTATCATCAAGATTGGGAGAAAAAATATTTTCTGGTATTTCGGAATCTCGTAATTTCTTGGAAGCTTCGCAACCCCTCTCAATGAAAGTGCTTTTCCAAGTCTCCTATTAGGGCTACTTGAAGCGGAAACAAATCATAGAGAGAAAACTGAGAACTCCTTTATTTTCTCAAGTTTCAAAGAGCTACTACAAACAATGTTGGATTTAGAGTTCCAAATTCATCTATCTATATAGGAGAGAACAGAGTGAAAACTAAAAATAAAAACTGCTACTGTAGTCGAACGCTTCAACCTAGAAGAACAAAATTTTGTGGGCCAAGTGGAATTTGTGGACTTGTCCTTACCACCAAGTATCATCAAGATTGGGTGAAAAAAATTTGCTGGTATTTTTCAAAATCATAATTTCTTGGAAGCTTTGCAATGCCTTTCAATGAAAGTGCTTTTGCACAGTCTCTGCTGAGGGCTTCTTGAAGACGAAACAAACCATAGAGACAAAACTGAGAACTCCTTTATTTTGTCAAGTTTCAAAGAGCTACTACAAACCATGTTGGATTTAGACTTCCAATTTCATCTATCTATATAGGAGAGAACAGAGGGAACCGAAAAAATATAAACTGCTACTGAAAACGAACGAATCAACCTAGAAGAACAAAATATTGTGAGTCACGTGGGATTTGTGTACCGATCATTACCACCAAGTATCATCAAGATTGGGTGAAAAAATAATTGGTGGTATTTCGGAAACTCTTAATTTCTTGGAAGCTTGGCAACCCCTCTCAATGAAAGTGGTTTTCCACACTCTGTGCCTAGGGCTACTTGAAGAGGAAACAAACCATAGAGAGAAAACGGAGAACTCCTTTATTTCGTCAAGTTTCAAAGAGCTACTACAAACCATGTTGGATTTAGAGATCCAAATTTATCTATCTATATAGGAGAGAACAGAGTGCAACCTAAAAATGAAAACTGCTACTGTAAACGAAAGTTTCAACCTAGAAGAACAAAATTTGGTGAGCCAAGTGGATTTGTGGACTTGTCATTACCACCACGCATCATCAAGATTGGGTGAAAAATATTTGCTGGTATTTCGGAAACCCGTAATTTCTTAGAAGCTTGGCAACCCCTCTCAATGAAAGTGCTTTTCCACCATTTGTCCCTAGGGCTACATGAAGAAAAAACAAACCATAGAGACGAAACTGAGAACTCCTTTATTTTTTCAAGTTTCAAAGAGCTCCTACAAACAATGTTGGATTTAGAGTTCCAAATTCAACTATCTATATAGGAGACAACAGAGTGAAACCTAAAAATAAAAACTGCGAATGTAAACGAATGCTTCAACCTAGAAGAACAAAATTTGGTGAGCCAAGTGGGATTTGTGGACTTGTCATTACCACCACGTATCATCAAGATTGGGTGAAAAAATATTTGCTGCTATTTCGGAAACTCGTATTTTCTTAGAATCTTGGCAACCCCCATCAATGAAAGTGCTCTTCCACAGTCTCTGCTTAGGGTTACTTGAAGCGGAAACAAATCATTGAGACAAAACTGAAAACTCCTTTATTTTGTCAAGTTTCAATGAGCCAATACAAACCATGTTGGTTTTAGAGTTCCAAATTCATCTTTCTATATACGAGAGAACAGAGTGAAACATAAATATAAAAAGTGCTACTGAAGACAAAAAGCTTCAAAGAGGAAGAACAAAATTTGGTGAGCCAAGTGGGATTTGTGTACAGATCATTACCACCAAGTATCATCGACATTGGGTGAAAAAATATTTGCTGGTATTTCGGAAACTCGTTATTTCTTAGAAGCTTGACAACCCTCTCAATGAAAGTGCTTTTCCACACTCTGTGCCTAGGGCTACTCTAAGAGGAAACAAACCATAGAGACAAAACTGAGAAGTCGTTATTTTGTCAAGTTTCAAAGAGCTACATACAAACCATGTTGGATTTAGAGTTCCAAATTCATCTATCTATATGGGAGAGAACAGAGTGAAACCTAAATATAAAAAACTGCTACTGTCGACAAACGCTTCAACCCAGAAGAACAAAATTTGGTGAGCCACGTGGGATTTGTGTACTTGTCATTACCACCACGTATCATCAACATTGGGTGAAAAAATATTTGCTGGTATTTCGGAAACTCATAATTTCTTGGAAGCTTGGCAACCCCTTTCAATGAAGTGCTTTTCCAAAGTCTTTGCTTAGGGCTACATGAAACGGAAACAAATCGTAGAGACAAAACTGAAAACTCCTTTATTTTCTCAAGTTTCAAAGAGCTACTACAAATCATGTTGGATTTAGAGTTCAAAAATCATCTATCAATACAGGAGAGAACAGAGTGCAACCAAAAATGAAAACTGCTAATGTAAATGAACGCTTCAACCTAGAAGAACAAAATTTGGTGAGCCAAGTGGGATTTGTGTACTTGTCATTACCACCACGCATCATCAAGATTGGGAGAAAAAATATTTGCTGGTATTTCGGAAACTCGTATTTTCTTGGAAGCTTGGCAACCCCTCTCAATGAAAGTGCTTTTCTACAGTCTGTGCAAGGGCTACTTGAAGAGGAAACAAACCATAGAGACAAAACTGAGAACTCCTTTATTTTATCAAGTTTCAAAGAGCTACTACAAACCATGTTGGATTTAGAGTTATAAATTCATCTATCTATATAGGAGAGAAGAGATGGAACCTAAAAATATAAACTGCTACTGAAAACGAACGCATCAACCAGGAAGAACAAAATTTGGTGAGTCAAGTGGGATTTGTGTACCGATCATTACCACCAAGTATCATCAAGATTGGGTGAAAAAATATTTGCTGGTATTTCATAAACTCGTAATTTCTTGGAAGCTTGGCATCCCCTCTCAATGAAAGTGCTTTTCAACCATCTGTCCCTAGGGCTACTTGAAGAAAAAACAAACCACAGAGACAAAACTGAGAACTCCTTTATTTTGTCAAGCTTCAAAGAGCTCCTACAAACCATGTTGGATTTAGAGTTCCAAATTTATCTATCTATATAGGAGAGAACAGAGGGAAACCTAAATATAAAAACTGCTACTGTAGACGAACGCTTCAACCTAGAATAACAAAATTTGGTGAGCCAAGTGGGATTTGTGTACTGATCATTACCACCAAGTATCATCAACATTGGGAGAAAAAATATTTGCTGATATTTCGGAAATTCGTAATTTCTTAGAAGCTTGGCAACCCCCATCAATGAAAGTGCTTTTCCACAGTCTCTGCTTAGGGTTACTTGAAGCGGAAACAAATCATTGATACAAAACTGAAAACTCCTTTATTTTGTCAAGTTTCAAAAAGCCACTACAAACCATGTTGGTTTTAGAGTTCCAAATTCATCTTTCTATATACGAGAGAACAGAGTGAAACATAAATATAAAAAGTGCTACTGAAGACGAACGCTTCAAAGAGGAAGAACAAAATTTGGTGAGCCAAGTGGGATTTGTGTACAGATCATTACCACCAAGTATCATCGACATTGGGTGAAAAAATATTTGCTGGTATTTCGGAAACTCGTTATTTCTTAGAAGCTTGACAACCCCTCTCAATGAAAGTGCTTTTCCACACTCTGTGCCTAGGGCTACTCTAAGAGCAAACAAACCATAGAGACAAAACTGAGAACTCCTTTATTTTGTCATGTTTCAAAGAGCTACTAAAAACCATGATGGATTTAGAGTTCCAAATTCATCTATCTATATGGGAGAGAACAGGGTGAAACCTAAATATAAAAACTGCTACTGTAGACGAACGCTTCAACCAAGAAGAACAAAATTTGGTGAGCCAAGTGGGATTTGTGTACTGATCATTACCACCAAGTATCATCAAGATTGGGCGAAAAAATATTTGCTGGTATTTCGGAAACTCGTAATTTCCTAGAAGCTTGGCAACCCCTCTCAATGAAAATGCTTTTCCACCATCTGTGCCTAGGGCTACATGAAGAGGAAACAAACCATAGAGACAAAAGTGAGAACTCCTTTTTTTTTGTCAAGTTTCAAAGAGACACTACAAACCATGTTGGATTTAGAGGTCCAAATTCATCTATCTATATAGCAGAGAACAGAGTGAAACCTAAACATAAAAACTGCTAATGTAGACGAACGCTTCAACCTAGCAGAACAAAATTTGGTGAGCCAAGTGGGATTTGTGTCCTGATCATTACCACCAAGTATCATCAAGATTGGGGAAAAAATATTTGCTTGTATTTCGGAAACTTGTTATTTCTTGGAAGCTTGGCAACCCCTCTCAATGAAAGTGCTTTTCCACAGTCTTTGCCTAGGACTACTTGAAGAGGAAACAAAACATAGAGACCAAACTGAGATCTACTTTATTTTGTCAAGTTTCAAAGAGCTACTGCAAACCATGTTGGATTTAGAGTTATAAATTCATCTATCTATATAGGAGAGAACAGAGGGAAACCTAAATATAAAAACTGCTACAGTAGACGAACGCTTCAACCTAGAAGATCAAAATTTGGTGAGCCAAGTGGGATTTGTGTACTGATCAGTACCACCAAGTATCATCAAGATTGGGTGAAAAAATAATTGGTGGTATTTCGGAAACTCGTTATTTCTTGTAAGCTTGGAACCCCTCTCAATGAAAGTGCTTTTCCACAGTCACTGCTTAGGGCTACTTGAAGCGGAAACAAATCAGAGAGACAAAACTGAGAACTCTTTTATTTTTTCAAGTTTCAAAAAGCTACTACAAACCATGTTGGATTTGGAGTTCCAAAATCATCTATCTATATAGGAGAGAACAGAGTGAAACCTAAATATAAAAATTGCTACTGTAGCCGAATGCTTCAACCTAGAAGAACAAAATTTGGTGAGCAAAGTGGGATTTGTGTACCGATCAATACCACCAAGTATCATCAAGATTGGGTGAAAATATATTTGCTGGTATTTTGGAAACTCGTAATTTTTTGGAAGCTTGGCAACCCCTCTCAATAAAAGTGCTTTTCCACAGTCTCTGCTTAGGGCTACTTGAAGCGGAAAAAATTCATAGAGACAAAACTGAGAACTCTTTTATTTTGTCAAGTTTCATATAGCTACTACAAACTATATTGGATTTAGAGTTCCAAATTCATCTGTCTATATGGGAGAGAACATAGTGAAGCCTAAATATAAAACTGCTACAATAGCCGAATGCTTCAACCTAGAAGAACAAAATTTGGTGAGCCAAGTGGCATTTGTGTACCGATCATCACCACCAAGTATCATCAAGATTGGGTGAAAAAATATTTGTTGGTATTTCGGAAACTCGTTATTTCTAAGAAGCTTGGCAACACCTCTCAATGAAAGTGCTTTTCCACAGTCTGTGCCTAGGGCTACTTGAAGAGGAAACAAACCATAGAGACAAAACTGAGAACTCCTTTATTTTGTCAAGTTTCAAAAAGCTACTACAAATGATGTTGGATTTAGAGTTCCAAATACATCTAACTATATAGGAGAGAACAGAGTGAAACCTAAAAATAAAGAACTGCTACTGTAGACGAATGCTTCAACCTAGAAGAACAAAATTTGGTGAGCCAAGTGAATTTGTGTACTTGACCTTACCACAAAGTATCATCAAGATTCTGTTAAAAAATATTTGCTGGTATTTCAGAAACCGTTATTTCTTAGAAGCTTGGCAACCCCTCTCAATGAAAGTTCTTTTCCACAGTCTGTGCCAGGGCTACTTGAAGAGCAAACAAACCATGGAGACAAAACTGAGAACTCCTTTATTTTGTCAAGTTTCAAAGAGCTACGACAAACCATGTTGGATTTAGAGTTCCAAATTCATCTATCTATATAGGAGAGAACAGAGTGAAACCTAAATATAAAAACTGCTACTGTAGACAAACGCTTCAACCTAGAAGAACAAAATTTGGTGAGCCAAGTGCGATTTGTGTACTGATCATTACCACCAAGTATCATGAACATTGGGTGAAAAATATTTGCTGGTATTTCAGAAACTCGTTATTTCTTAGTAGCTTTGCAACCCCTCTCAATGAAAGTGCTTTTCCACTCTCTGTGCCTAGGGATACTTGAGGAGAAAACGAATCATAGAGAAAAAACTGAGAACTCCTTTATTTTGTCAACTTTCAAAGAGCTACTATAAACCATGTTGTATTTAGAGTTCCAAACTCATCTATCTATATAGGAGAGTACAGAGTGAAACCTAAACATAAAAACTGCTACTGTAGACGAACGCTTCAAACTAGAAGAACAAAATTTGGTGAGCCAAGTGGGATTTATGTCCGGATCATTACCACCAAGTATCATCAACATTGGGTGAAAAAATATTTGCTGGTATTTCGGAAACTCGTAATTTCTTGGAAGCTTCGCAACCCCTTTCAATGAAAGTGCTTTTCCACAGTCTCTGCTTAGGGCTACATGAAACAGAAACAAATCCTAGAGACAAAACTGTAAACACCTTTATTTTCTGAAGTTTCAAAGAGCTACTGCAAACCATGTTGTATTTAGAGTTCCAAATTCATCTATCAATATAGGAGAGAACAGAGTGCAACCAAAAAATGAAAACTGCTACTGTAAATGAACACTTCAACATAGAAGAACAAAATTTGGTGAGCCTAGTGGGATTTGTGTACTTGTCCTTACCACCAAGTATCATCAAGATTGGGTGAAAAAATATTTGCTGGTATTTCAGAAACTGGTTTTTTCTTAGAAGCTTTGCAACCCCTCTCAATGAAAGTGCTTTTCCACAGTCTCTGCCATTGCTACTTCAAAAGGAAACAAACCATAGAGACAAAACTGAGAACTCCTTTATTTTGTCATGTTTCAAAGAGCTCCGACAAACCATGTTGGATTTAGAGTTCCAAATTCATCTATCTATATAGGAGAGAACAGAGTGAAACCTAAATATAAAAATTGCTACTGTAGACGAATGCTTCAACATAGAAGAACAAAATTTGGTGAGCCAAGTGGGATTTGTGTACTGATGATTGCCACCAAGTATCATCAAGATTCGGTGTAAAAATATTTGATTGTATTTCGGAAACTCGTTATTTCTTAGAAACTTGGCAACACCTCTCAATGAAAGTGCTTTTCCACAGTCTCGGCTTAGGGCTACTTGAAGCGGAAACAAATCATAGAGACAAAGCTGAGAACTCCTTTATTTTGTCAAGTTTCAAAGAGCTACTACAAACCATTTTGGATTTGGAGTTCCAAATTCATCTATCTATCTAGGAGAGAACAGAGTGAAAGCTAAAAATAAAAACTGTTACTGTAGACGAATGCTTCAACCTAGAAGAACAAAATTTGGTGAGCCAAGTGGGATTTGTGTACTTGTCCTTACCACCAAGTATCATCAAGATTGGGTGAAAAAATATTTGCTGGTATTTCAGAAACTCGTTATTTCTTAGATGCTTGGCAACCCCTCTCAATGAAAGTGCTTTTCCACAGTCTGTGCCAGGGCTATTTCAAGAGGAAACAACACATAGAGAAAAAACTGAGAACTCCTTTATTTTGTCAAGTTTCAAAGAGCTAATACAAACCATGTTGGATTTAGAGTTCCAAATTCATCTACCTATATAGCAGAGAACAGAGTGAAACCTAAATATAAAAACTGCTACTGTAGACGAACGCTTCAATCTAGCAGAACAAAATTTTGTGAGCCATGTGGGATTTGTGTACCGATCAATACCACCAAGTATCATGAATATTGGGTGAAAAAATATTTGCTGGTATTTCGGAAACTCGTTATTTCTTGGAAGTTGGCAACCCCTCTCAATGAAAGTGCTTTTCCACAGTCTGTGCCTAGGACTACTTGAAGAGGAAACAAAACATAGAGACAAAACTGAGAACTACTTTATTTTGTCAAGTTTCAAAGAGCTACTGCAAACCATGTTGGATTTAGTGTTCCAAATTCATCTATCTAAATAGGAGAGAACAGAGGGAAACCTAAATATAAAAACTGCTACAGTAGACGAACGCTTCAACCTAGAAGATCAAAATTTGGTGAGCCAATTGGGATTTGTGTACTGATCATTACCACCAAGTATCATCAAGATTGGGTGAAAAAATATTTGCTGGTATTTCAGAAACTCGTAATTTTCTGGAAGCTTGGCAACCCCTCTCAATGAAAGTGCTTTTCCAACATCTGTACCTAGGGCTACTTGAAGAGGAAACAAACCATGGAGACAAAACTGAGAACTCCTTTATTTTTTCAAGTTTCAAAGAGCTACTACAAACCATGTTGGATTTAGAGTTCCAAATTCATCTATCTATATAGGAGAGAAAAGAGTGAAACCTAAAAATAAAAACTGCTACTGAAAACGAACGCATCAACAGAGAAGAACAAAATTTGGTGAGTCAAGTGGGATTTGTGTACCGATTATTACCACCAAGTATCATCAAGATTGGGTGAAAAAATATTTGCTGGTATTTCGGAAACTCGTAATTTCCTGGAAGCTTGGCAACCCCTCTCAATTAAAGTGCTTTTCCACCATCTGTGCCTAGGGCTACTTGAAGAGGAAACAAACTATAGAGACAAAAGTGAGAACTACTTTAGTTTGTCAAGTTTCAAAGACCTACTGTAAACCATGTTGGATTTAGAGTTCCAAATTCATCTATCTATATAGGAGAGAACAGAGGGAAACCTAAATATAAAAACTGCTACAGTAGACGAACGCTTCAACCTAGAAGAACAAAATTTGGTGAGCCAAGTGGGATTTGTGTACTGATCATTACCTCCAAGTATCGTCAACATTGGGTGAAAAAATATTTGCTGGTATTTCGGAAACTCGTAATTTCTTGGAAGTTTGGCAACCCGTCTCAATGAAAGTGCTTTTCCACAGTCTCTGCTTAGGGCTACATGAAACGAAAATAAATCATAGAGACAAAACTGAAAACTCCTTTATTTTCTCAAGTTTCAAAGAGCTACTACAAATCATGTTGGATTTAGAGTTCAAAAATCATCTATCAATATAGGAGAGAACAGAGTGCAACCTAAAAATGAAAACTGCTAATGTAAATGAACGCTTCAACCTAGAAGAACAAAATTTGGTGAGCCAAGTGGGATTTGTGTACTTGTCATTACCACCACGCATCATCAAGATTGGGAGAAAAAATATTTGCTGGTATTTCATAAACTCGTAATTTCTTGGAAGCTTGGCAACCCCTCTCAATGAAAGTGCTTTTCAACCATCTGTCCCTAGGGCTACTTGAAGAAAAAACAAACCACAGAGACAAAACTGAGAACTCCTTTATTTTGTCAAGCTTCAAAGAGCTCCTACAAACCATGTTGGATTTAGAGTTCCAAATTTATCTATCTATATAGGAGAGAACAGAGGGAAACCTAAATATAAAAACTGCTACTGTAGACGAACGCTTCAACCTAGAATAACAAAATTTGGTGAGCCAAGTGGGATTTGTGTACTGATCATTACCACCAAGTATCATCAACATTGGGAGAAAAAATATTTGCTGGTATTTCGGAAATTCGTAATTTCTTAGAAGCTTGGCAACCCCCATCAATGAAAGTGCTCTTCCACAGTCTCTGCTTAGGGTTTCTTTAAGCGGAAACAAATCATTGATACAAAACTGAAAACTCCTTTATTTTTCAAGTTTCAAAAAGCCACTACAAACCATGTTGGTTTTAGAGTTCCAAATTCATCTTTCTATATACGAGAGAACAGAGTGAAACATAAATATAAAAAGTGCTACTGAAGACGAACGCTTCAAAGAGGAAGAACAAAATTTGGTGAGCCAAGTGGGATTTGTGTACAGATCATTACCACCAAGTATCATCGACATTGGGTGAAAAAATATTTGCTGGTATTTCGGAAACTCGTTATTTCTTAGAAGCTTGACAACCCCTCTCAATGAAAGTGCTTTTCCACACTCTGTGCCTAGGGCTACTCTAAGAGAAAACAAACCATAGAGACAAAACTGAGAACTCCTTTATTTTGTCATGTTTCAAAGAGCTACTAAAAACCATGATGGATTTAGAGTTCCAAATTCATCTATCTATATGGGAGAGAACAGGGTGAAACCTAAATATAAAAACTGCTACTGTAGACGAACGCTTCAACCAAGAAGAACAAAATTTGGTGAGCCAAGTGGGATTTGTGTACTGATCATTACCAGCAAGTATCATCAAGATTGGGCGAAAAAATATTTGCTGGTATTTCGGAAACTCGTAATTTCCTGGAAGCTTGGCAACCCCTCTCAATGAAAATGCTTTTCCACCATCTGTGCTTAGGGCTACATGAAGAGGAAACAAACCATAGAGACAAAAGTGAGAACTCCTTTTTTTTTGTCAAGTTTCAAAGAGACACTACAAACCATGTTGGATTTAGAGGTCCAAATTCATCTATCTATATAGCAGAGAACAGAGTGAAACCTAAACATAAAAACTGCTAATGTAGACGAACGCTTCAACCTAGAAGAACAAAATTTGGTGAGCCAAGTGGGATTTGTGTCCTGATCATTACCACCAAGTATCATCAAGATTGGGGAAAAAATATTTGCTTGTATTTCGGAAACTCTTTATTTCTTGGAAGCTTGGCAACCCCTCTCAATGAAAGTGCTTTTCCACAGTCTTTGCCTAGGACTACTTGAAGAGGAAACAAAACATAGAGACCAAACTGAGATCTACTTTATTTTGTCAAGTTTCAAAGAGCTACGGCAAACCATGTTGGATTTAGAGTTATAAATTCATCTATCTATATAGGAGAGAACAGAGGGAAACCTAAATATAAAAACTGCGACAGTAGACGAACGCTTCAACCTAGAAGATCAAAATTTGGTGAGCCAAGTGGGATTTGTGTACTGATCAGTACCACCAAGTATCATCAAGATTGGGTGAAAAAATAATTGGTGGTATTTCGGAAACTCGTTATTTCTTGGAAGCTTGGCAACCCCTCTCAATGAAAGTGCTTTTCCACAGTCTGTGCCTAGGGCTACTTGAAGAGGAAACAAACCATAGAGACAAAACTGAGAACTCCTTTATTTTGTCAAGTTTCAAAAAGCTACTACAAACGATGTTGGATTTAGAGTTCCAAATACATCTAACTATATAGGAGAGAACAGAGTGAAACCTAAAAATAAAGAACTGCTACTGTAGACGAATGCTTCAACCAAGAGGAACAAAATTTGGTGAGCCAAGTGGATTTGTGTACTTGACCTTACCACAAAGTATCATCAAGATTCTGTTAAAAAATATTTCCTGGTATTTCAGAAACTCGTTATTTCTTAGAAGCTTGGCAACCCCTCTCAATGAAAGTTCTTTTCCACAGTCTGTGCCAGGGCTACTTGAAGAGCAAACAAACCATGGAGACAAAACTGAGAACTCCTTTATTTTGTCAAGTTTCAATGAGCTACTACAAACCATGTTGGATTTAGAGTTCCAAATTCATCTATCTATATAGAGAGAACAGAGTGAAACCTAAACATAAAAATTGCTACTGTAGACGAACGCTTCAACCTAGAAGAACAAAATTTGGTGAGCCAAGTGGGATTTGTGTCCGGATCATTACCACGAAGTATCATCATGATTGGGTGAAAAAATATTTGCTGGTATTTCGGAAACTCGTAATTTCTTGGAAGCTTGGCAACCCCTCTCAATGAAAGTGCTTTTCCACAGTCTCTGCTTAGTGCTTCTTGAAGCGGAAACAAATCATAGAGACAAAACTGAGAACTCCTTTATTTTGTCAAGTTTCAAAGAGCTACGACAAACCATGTTGGATTTAGAGTTCCAAATTCATCTATCTATATAGGAGAGAACAGAGTGAAACCTAAATATAAAAACTGCTACTGTAGACGAACGCTTCAACCCAGAAGAACAAAATTTGGTGAGCCAAGTGCGATTTGTGTACTGATCATTACCACCAAGTATCATCAACATTGGGTTGAAAAATATTTGCTGGTATTTCAGAAACTCGTTATTTCTTAGTAGCTTTGCAACCCCTCTCAATGAAAGTGCTTTTCCACTCTCTGAGCCTAGGGATACTTGAGGAGAAAACAAATCATAGAGAAAAAAATGAGAACTCCTTTATTTTGTCAACTTTCAAAGAGCTACTACAAACCATGTTGTATTTAGAGTTCCAAATTCATCTATCTATATAGGAGAGTACAGAGTGAAACCTAAACATAAAAACTGCTACTGTAGACGAACGCTTCAAAATAGAAGAACAAAATTTGGTGAGCCAAGTGGGATTTATGTCCGGATCATTACCACCAAGTATCATCAACATTGGGTGAAAAAATATTTGCTGGTATTTCGGAAACTCGTAATTTCTTGGAAGCTTCGCAACCCCTTTCAATGAAAGTGCTTTTCCACAGTCTCTGCTTAGGGCTACATGAAACAGAAACAAATCCTAGAGACAAAACTGAAAACACCTTTATTTTCTGAAGTTTCAAAGAGCTGCTGCAAACCATGTTGTATTTAGACTTCCAAATTCATCTATCAATATAGGAGAGAACAGAGTGCAACCAAAAAATGAAAACTGCTACTGTAAATGAACACTTCAACATAGAAGAACAAAATTTGGTGAGCCAAGTGGGATTTGTGTACTTGTCCTTACCACCAAGTATCATCAAGATTGGGTGAAAAAATATTTGCTGGTATTTCAGAAACTGGTTTTTTCTTAGAAGCTTTGCAACCCCTCTCAATGAAAGTGCTTTTCCACAGTCTCTGCCAGGGCTACTTCAAAAGGAAACAAACCATAGAGACAAAACTGAGAACTCCTTTATTTTGTCATGTTTCAAAGAGCTCCGACAAACCATGTTGGATTTAGAGTTCCAAATTCATCTATCTATATAGGAGAGAACAGAGTGAAACCTAAATATAAAAATTGCTACTGTAGACGAACGCTTCATCATAGAAGAACAAAATTTGGTGAGCCAAGTGGGATTTGTGTACTGATGATTGCCACCAAGTATCATCAAGATTCGGTGAAAAAATATTTGATTGTATTTCGGAAACTCGTTATTTCTTAGAAACTTGGCAACACCTCTCAATGAAAGTGCTTTTCCACAGTCTCGGCTTAGGGCTACTTGAAGCGGAAACAAATCATAGAGACAAAGCTGAGAACTCCTTTATTTTGTCAAGTTTCAAAGAGCTACTACAAACCATTTTGGATTTGGAGTTCCAAATTCATCTATCTATCTAGGAGAGAACAGAGTGAAAGCTAAAAATAAAAACTGTTACTGTAGACGAATGCTTCAACCTAGAAGAACAAAATTTGGTGAGCCAAGTGGGATTTGTGTACTTGTCCTTACCACCAAGTATCATCAAGATTGGGTGAAAAAATATTTGCTGGTATTTCAGAAACTCGTTATTTCTTAGATGCTTGGCAACCCCTCTCAATGAAAGTGCTTTTCCACAGTCTGTGCCAGGGCTATTTCAAGAGGAAACAACACATAGAGAAAAAACTGAGAACTCCTTTATTTTGTCAAGTTTCAAAGAGCTACTACAAACCATGTTGGATTTAGAGTTCCAAATTCATCTACCCATATAGCAGAGAACAGAGTGAAACCTAAATATAAAAACTGCTACTTTAGACGAATGCTTCAATCTAGCAGAACAAAATTTGGTGAGCCATGTGGGATTTGTGTACCGATCAATACCACCAAGTGTCATGAATATTGGGTGAAAAAATATTTGCTGATATTTCGGAAACTCGTAATTTCTTTGAAGCTTGGCCACCCCTCTCAATGAAAGTGCTTTTCCACAGTCTCTGCTTAGGGCTACTTGAAGCGGAAACAATTCTTAGAGACAAAACTGAGAACTACTTTATTTTGTCAAGTTTCAAAGAGCTACTACAAACCATTTTGGATTTAGAGTTCCAAATTCATCTGTCTATATAGGAGAGAACAGAGTGAAACCTAAATATAAAACTGCTACTGTAGACGAACGCTTCAACCTAGAAGAATAAAATTTGGTGAGCCAAGTGGGATTTGTGTACCTATCATCACCACCAAGTATCATCAAGATTGGGTGAAAAAATATTTGCTGGTATTTCGGAAACTCGTTATTTCTTAGAAGCTTGGCAAACCCTCTCAATGAAAGTGCATTTCCACAGTCTGTGCCTAGGTCTACTTGAGGAGGAAACAAAACATAGAGACAAAACTGAGAACTACTTTTTTTTTGTCAAGTTTCAAAGACCTACTGCAAACCATGTTGGATTTAGAGTTCCAAATTTATCTATCTATATAGGAGAGAACAGAGTGAAACCTAAATATAAAAATTGCTACTGTAGCCGAATGCTTCAACCTAGAAGAACAAAATTTGGTGAGCAAAGTGGGATTTGTGTACCGATCAATACCACCAAGTATCATCAAGATTGGGTGAAAAAATATTTGCTGGTATTTCGGCAACTCGTTATTTCTTAGAAGCTTGGCAAACCCTCTCAATGAAAGTGCTTTTCCACCGTCTGTGCCTAGGGCTACTTGAAGAGGAAACAAACCATAGAAACAAACCTGGGAACTCCTTTATTTTGTCAATTTTCAAAGAGCGATTACAAACCATGTTGGATTTAGTGTTCCAAATTCATCTATCTATATAGCAGAGAATAGAGTGAAACCTAAATATTAAAACTGCTACTGTAGACGAACACTTCAACCTAGAAGAACGAAATTTGGTGAGCCAAATGGGATTTGTGTACTGATCATTACCACCAAGTATCATCTAGATTCGGTGAAAAAATATTTGTGGGTATTTCGGAAACTCGTTATTTTATAGAAGCTTGGCTACCGCTCTAAATGAAAGTGCTTTTAAACAGTCTGTGCCTAGGTCTACTTGAAGAGGAAACAAAACATAGAGACAAAACTGAGAATTCCTATATTTTGTCAAGTTTCAAAGAGCTACTGCAAACCATGTTGGATTTAGAGTTCCAAATACATCTATCTATATAGGAGAGAACAGAGGGAAACCTAAAAATAAAAACTGCTACGATAGACGAACGCTTCAACCTAGAAGAACAAAATTTGGTGAGCCAAGTGGGATTTGTGTACTGATCATTACCACCAAGCATCATCAACATTGGGTGAAAAAATATTTGCTGTTATATCGGAAACTCGTTATTTCTTAGAAGCTTGGCAACCGCTCTCAATGAAAGTGCTTTTCCACAGTCTGTGCCTAGGTCTGCTTGAAGAGGAAACAAAACATAGAGACAAAACTGAGAATTCCTATATTTTGTCAAGTTTCAAAGAGCTACTGCAAACCATGTTGGATTTAGAGTTCCAAATACATCTATCTATATAGGAGAGAACAGAGGGAAACCTAAATATAAAAACTGCTACAGTAGACGAACTCTTCAACCTAGAAGAACAAAATTTGGTGATCCAAGTGGGATTTGTGTACTGATCATTACCACTGAGTATCATCAACATTGGGTGAAAAAATATTTACTGGTATTTCGGAAACTCGTTATTTCTTTGAAGCTTGGCAACCACTCTCAATGAAAGTGCTTTTCCACTGTCTGTGCCTAGGGCTACTTGAAGAGGAAATAAACCATAGAGACAAAACTGAGAACTCCTTTATTTTGTCAAGTTTCAAAGAGCTACTACAAATATGTAGGACTTAGAGTTCCAAATTTATCTCTCTATATAGGAGAGAACAGAGTGAAACCTAAATATAAAAACTGCTACAGTAGACGAACGCTTCAACCTAGAAGAACAAAATTTGGTGAGCCAAATGGGATTTGTGTACTGATGTTTACCACCAAGTATCATCAAGATTGGGTGAAAAAATATTTGCTGGTATTTCGGAAACTCGTTATTTCTTAGAAGCTTGGCAACCCCTCTCAATGAAAGTGCTTTTCCACAGTCGGTGCCTAGGTCTACTGGAAGAGGATACAAACCATAGAGACAAAACTGAGAACTACTTTATTTTGTCAAGTTTCAAACAGCTACTACAAACCATGTTAAATTTAGAGTTCCTAATTCATCTATCTATATAGCAGAGAATACAGTGATACCTAAATATCAAAACTGCTACTGTAAACGAACGCTTCAACTTAGAAGAACAAAATTTGGCGAGCCAAGTGGGATTTGTGTACTGCTCATTACCACAAAGTATCATCAAGATTCGGTGAAAAAATATTTGCTGGTATTTCGGAAACTCGTTATTTCTTAGAAGCTTGGCAACCCCTCTCAATGAAAAATGCTTTTCCACAGTCAGTGCCTAAGACTACTTGAAAAGGAAACAAAACATGGAGACAAAACTGAGAACTACTTTAGTTTGTCAAGTTTCAAAGAGCTACTGAAAACCATGTTGGATTTAGAGTTCCAAATTCATCTATCTATATAGGAGAGAACAAAGTGAAACCTAAACATAAAACTGCTACGATAGACGAACGCTTCAACCTAGAAGAACAAAATTTGGTGAGCCAAGTGGGATTTGTGTACTGATCATTACCACCAAGCATCATCAACATTGGGTGAAAAAATATTTGCTGTTATATCGGAAACTCGATATTACTTAGAAACTTGGCAACCCCTCTCAATGAAAGTGCTTTTCCAAAGTCTCTGCTTAGGGCTACATGAAGCGGAAACAAATCAGAGACAAAACTGAGAACTCCTCTATTTCGTCAAGTTTATAAGAGCTACTACAAACCATGTTGGATTTAGAGTTAAAATTCATCTGTCTATATAGCAGAGAACAGAGTGAATCCTAAAAATAAAAAGTGCTACTGTAAATGAACGCTTCAACCTAGAAGAACAAAATTTGGTGAGCCAAGTGGGATTTGTGTACTGATCATTACCACCAAGTATCATCAAGATTGGGTGAAAAAATATTTGCTGGTATTTCGGAAACTCGTTATTTCTTAGAAGCTTGGCAAACCCTCTCAATGAAAGTGCTTTTCCACAGTCTGTGCCCAGGTCTACTTGAAGAGGAAACAAAACATAGAGACAAAACTGAGAACTCCTTTATTTTGCCAAGTTTCAAAGAGCTACTGCAAACCATGTTGGATTTAGAGTTCCAAAGTCATCTGTCTATATAGGAGAGAACAGAGTGAAACCTACATATAAAAACTGCTACTGTAAACGAACGCTTCACCCAAAAACAACAAAATTTGGTGAGCCAAGTGGGATTTGTGTCCTGATCATTACCACGTCGTATCATCAAGATTGGGTGAAAAAATATTTGCTGGTATTTCGGAAACTCGTTATTTCTTAGAAGCTTGGCAACCCCTCTCAATGAAAGTGCTTTTCCACAGTCTGTGCCTAGGACTACTTGAAGAGGAAACAAAACATAGAAACAAAACAGAGAACTTCGATATTTTGTCAAGTATCAAAGAGCTACTGCAAACCATGTTGGATTTAGAGTTCCAAATTTATCTATCTATATAGCAGAGAATAGAGTGAAACCTAAATATTTAAACTGGTACTGTAGACGAACGCTTCAACCTAGAAGAACAAATTTGGTGAGCCAAGTGGAATTTGTGTACTGATCATTACCACCTAGTATCATCAAGATTCGGTGAAAAATATTTGCTGGTATTTCGGAAACTCGTTATTTCTTAGAAGCTTGGCAACCGCTCTCAATGAAAGTGCTTTTCCACAGTCTGTGCCTAGGTCTGCTTGAAGAGGAAACAAAACATAGAGACAAAACTGAGAATTCCTATATTTTGTCAAGTTTCAAAGAGCTACTGCAAACCATGTTGGATTTAGAGTTCCAAATACATCTATCTATATAGGAGAGAACAGAGGGAAACCTAAATATAAAAACTGCTACAGTAGACGAACTCTTCAACCTAGAAGAACAAAATTTGGTGATCCAAGTGGGATTTGTGTACTGATCATTACCACTGAGTATCATCAACATTGGGTGAAAAAATATTTACTGGTATTTCGGAAACTCGTTATTTCTTTGAAGCTTGGCAACCACTCTCAATGAAAGTGCTTTTCCACTGTCTGTGCCTAGGGCTACTTGAAGAGGAAACAAACCATAGAGACAAAACTGAGAACTCCTTTATTTTGTCAAGTTTCAAAGAGCTACTACAAATATGTAGGACTAGAGTTCCAAATTCATCTCTCTATATAGGAGAGAACAGAGTGAAACCTAAATATAAAAACTGCTACAGTAGACGAACGCTTCAACCTAGAAGAACAAAATTTGGTGAGCCAAATGGGATTTGTGTACTGATGTTTACCACCAAGTATCATCAGGATTGGGTGAAAAAATATTTGCAGGTATTTCGGAAACTCGTTATTTCTTAGAAGCTTGGCAACCCCTCTCAATGAAAGTGCTTTTCCACAGTCGGTGCCTAGGTCTACTGGAAGAGGATACAAACCATAGAGACAAAACTGAGAACTACTTTATTTTGTCAAGTTTCAAACAGCTACTACAAACCATGTTAAATTTAGAGTTCCTAATTCATCTATCTATATAGCAGAGAATACAGTGATACCTAAATATCAAAACTGCTACTGTAAACGAACGCTTCAACTTAGAAGAACAAAATTTGGCGAGCCAAGTGGGATTTGTGTACTGCTCATTACCACAAAGTATCATCAAGATTCGGTGAAAAAATATTTGCTGGTATTTCGGAAACTCGTTATTTCTTAGAAGCTTGGCAACCCCTCTCAATGAAAATGCTTTTCCACAGTCAGTGCCTAGGACTACTTGAAAAGGAAACAAAACATGGAGACAAAACTGAGAACTACTTTAGTTTGTCAAGTTTCAAAGAGCTACTGAAAACCATGTTGGATTTAGAGTTCCAAATTCATCTATCTGTATAGGAGAGAACAGAGTGAAACCTAAACATAAAAACTGCTACGATAGACGAACGCTTCAACCTAGAAGAACAAAATTTGGTGAGCCAAGTGGGATTTGTGTACTGATCATTACCACCAAGCATCATCAACATTGGGTGAAAAAATATTTGCTGTTATATCGGAAACTCGTTATTACTTAGAAACTTGGCAACCCCTCTCAATGAAAGTGCTTTTCCAAAGTCTCTGCTTAGGGCTACATGAAGCGGAAACAAATCAGAGACAAAACTGAGAACTCCTCTATTTCGTCAAGTTTCTAAGAGCTACTACAAACCATGTTGGATTTAGAGTTCCAAATTCATCTGTCTATATAGCAGAGAACAGAGTGAATCCTAAAAATAAAAAGTGCTACTGTAAATGAACGCTTCAACCTAGAAGAACAAAATTTGGTGAGCCAAGTGGGATTTGTGTACTGATCATTACCACCAAGTATCATCAAGATTGGGTGAAAAAATATTTGCTGGTATTTTGGAAACTCGTTATTTCTTAGAAGCTTGGCAAACCCTCTCAATGAAAGTGCTTTTCCACAGTCTGTGCCCAGGTCTACTTGAAGAGGAAACAAAATATAGAGGCAAAACTGGGAACTACTTTAGTTTGTCAAGTTTCAAAGAGCTACTGAAAACCATGTTGGATTTAGAGTTCCAAATTCATCTATCTATATAGGAGAGTATAGAGGGAAACCTAAATATAAAAACTGCTACAGTAGACGAACGCTTCAACCTAGAAGAACAAAATTTGGTGAGCCATGTGGGATTTGTGGACCTGTCATTACCACGACGCATCATCACGATTGGGTGAAAAAATATTCGCTAGTATTTCGGAAACTCGTATTTTTTTGGAAGCTTTGCAACACCTCTCAATGAAAGTGCTTTTCCACAGTTTGTGCCTAGGGCTACTTGAAGAGGAAACAAATCATAGAGACAAAACTAAGAACTCCTTTGTTTTGTCAAGTTTCAAAGAGCTACTACAAACCATGTTGGATTTAGAGTTCCAAATTCATCTATCTTTATAGGAGAGAACAGAGTGAAACCTAAATATAAAAATTGCTAGTGTAGACGATCGCATCAACCTAGAAGAACGAAATTTGGTGAGCCAAGTGGGATTTGGGTTCTGATCATCACCACCAAGTATCATCAAGATTGGGTGAAAAAACATTTGTTGGCATTTTGGAAACTCGTTATTTCTTAGAAGCTTCGCAACACCTCTCAATGAAAGTGCTTTTCCACAGTCTGTGCCTAGGGCTACTTGAAGAGGAAACAAACCATAGAGACAAAACTGAGAATTCCTTTATTTTGACAAGTTTCAAAGAGCTACTACAAACCATTTTGGATTTAGAGTTGCAAATACATCTATCTATATAGTTGAGAACAGAGTGAAACCTAAAAATAAAAACTGCTACTGTAGACGCATGCTTCAACCGAGAAGAACAAAATTTGGTGAGCCAAGTGGGATTTGTGTCCTGATCATTACCACGTCGTATCATCAAGATTGGGTGAAAAAAATATTTGCTTGTATTTCGGAAACTCGTTATTTCTTAGAAGCTTGGCAGACCCTCTCAATGAAAGTGCTTTTCCACCGTCTGTGCCTAGGGCTACTTGAAGAGGAAACAAACCATAGAGACAAAACTGAGAACTACTTTATTTTGTCAAGTTTCAAAGAGCTACTGCAAACCATGTTGGATTTAGAGTTCCAAATTCATCTATCTATATAGGAGAGAACAGACGGAAACCTAAATATAAAAACTGCTACAGTAGACGAACTCTTCAACCTAGAAGAACAAAATTTGGTGAGACAAGTGGGATTTGTGTACTGATCATTACCACCAAGTGTCATCAAGATTGCGAGAAAAAATATTTGCTGGTAATTCGGAAACTCGTTATTTCTTAGAAGCTTGGCAACCCCTCTCAATCAAAGTGCTTTTCCACAGTCTGTGCCTAGGGCTACTTGAAGAGGAAAAAAACCATAGAGACAAAACTGAGAACTCCTTTATTTTGTCAAGTTTCAAAGAGCTTCTACAAACCATGTTGGATTTAGAGTTCCAAATTCATCTATCTCTATAGGAGAGAACAGAGTGAAACCTAAATATAAAAACTGCTACTTAGACGAACGCTTCAACCTTGAAGAACAAAATTTGGTGAGCCAAGTGGGATTTGTGAACCGATCATTACCACCAAGTATCATCAAGATTGGTTGAAAAAATATTTGCTGGTATTTTGGAAACTCGTAATTTCTTGGAAGCTTGGCAACCCATCTCAATGAAAGTGCTTTTCCAGAGTCTGTGCCTAGGACTACTTGAAGAGGAAACAAAACATAGAGACAAAACCTAGAACTACTTTATTTTGTCAAGTTTCAAAGAGCTACTGCAAACCATGTTGGATTTAGAGTTCCAAATTCATCTATCTATATAGGAGAGAACACAGAGAAACATAAATATTAAAACTGCTACAGTCAACGTACGCTTCAACCTAGAAGAACAAAATTTGGTGAGCCAAGTGGGATTTGTGTACCGATCATTACCACCAAGTATCATCAATGTTGGGTGAAAAAATATTTGCTGATATTTCGAATACTCGTTATTTCTTAGAAGCTTGGCAACCCCTCTCAATGAAAGTGCTTTTCCACAGCCTCTGCCTAGGGCTACTTGAAGAGGAAACAAACCATAGTGACAAAACTGAGAACTCCTTTATTTTGTCAGGTTTCAAAGAGCTACTACAAACCATGTTGGATTTAGAGTTCCAAATTCATCTATCTATATAGGAGAGAACAGAGTGAAATCTAAATATAAAAACTGCTACTTAGACGAACGCTTCAACCTAGAAGAACAAAATCTGGTGAGCCAAGTGGGATTTGTGTACTGATCATTATCACCAAGTATCATCAAAACTGGGTGAAAAAATATTTGCTGGTATTTCGAATACGCGTTATTTATTAGAAGCTTGGCAACCCCTCTCAATGAAAGTGCTTTTCCGCAGTCTGTGCCTAGGGCTACTTGAAGAGGAAACAAACCGTAGAGACAAAACTGAGTACTCCTTTATTTTCTCAAGTATCAAAGAGTTACTTCAAACCATGTTGGATTTAGTGTTCCAAATTCATCTATCTATATAGAAGAGAACAGAGTGAAACCTAAAAATAAAACTGCTACTCTAATGAACGCTTCTAACTTGAAGAACAAAATTTGGTGATCCAAGTGAGATTTGTGTACCTCTCCTGACCACCACGTGTCATCAAGATTGGGTGAAAAATTATCTGCTGGTATTTCGGAAACTCGTAATTTTTTGGAAGCTTGGCAACCCCTCTCAATGAAAGTGCTTTTCCACAGTCTGTGCCTAGGGCTGTTTGAAGAGGAAACAAAGCATAAAGACAAAACTAAGAACTACTTTATTTTGTCAAGTTTCAAAGAGCTATTACATACCATGCTGGATTTAGAGTTACAAATTCATCTTTCTATATAGGAGAGAACAGAGTGAAATCTAAATATAAAAACTGCTACTGTAGACGAAAGCTTCAACCTTGAAGAACAAAATTTGGTGAGCCAAGTGGCATTTGTGTAATTATCAATACCACCAAGTATCATGAATATTTGGGTAAAAAAATATTTGCTGGTATTTCGGAAACTCGTTATTTCTTAGAATCTTGGCAACCCCTCTCAATGAAATTGCTTTTCCACAGTCTGTGCTTAGGGCTACTTGAAGAGGAAACAAACCCTAGAGACAAAACTGGGAACTCCTTTGTTTTTTCAAGTTTCATAGAGCTACTACAAACCATGTTGGTTTTAGAGTTCCAAATTCATCTCTCTATATCGGAGAGAACAAAGTGAAACCTATATATATAAACTGCTACTGTAGACGAACGCTTCAACCTAAAAGAACAGAATTTGGTGAGCCAAGTGGAATTTGTGTACTGATCATTACCACCAAGTATCATTAACATTGGGTGAAAAAATATTTGCTGGTAATTCGGAAACTCGTTATTTCTTAGACGCTTGGTAACCCCTCCCAATGAAAGTGCTTTTCCACAGTCTTGCCTAGGACAACTTGAAGAGGAAACAAACCACACAGAAAAAACTGAGAACTCCTTTAATTTCTCAAGTTTCAAAAAGCTACTACAAACCATGTTGGATTTAGAGTTCCAAATTCATCTATCTATATAGGAGAGAACAGAGTGAAACCTAAAAATGAAAACTGCTACTGTAAACGAACGCGTCAACATAGAAGAACAAAATTTGGTGAGCCAAGTGGGATTTGTTCACTGATCATTACCACCAAGTATCATCAAGATTGGGTGAAAAAATATTTGCTGGTATTTTGGAAACTCTTTATTTCTTAGAAGCTTGGCAACCCCTCTCAATGAAAGTGCTTTTCCACAGTCTGTGCCTAGGGCTACTTGACAAGGAAACAAACCATAGAGACAAAAATGAGAACTCCTTTATTTTGTCAAGTTTCAAAGAGCTACTACAAACCATGTTGGATTTAGAGTTCCAAATTCATCTATCTATATAGGAGAGAACAGAGGGAAACCTAAATATAAAAACTGCTAGTGTAGAAGAACGCTTCAACCTAGAAGAACAAAATTTCGTGAGCCAAGTGGGATTTGTTTACTGATCATTACCATCAGGTATCATCAAGACTGGGTGAAAAAATAATTGCTGGTATTTCGGAAACTCTTTATTTCTTAGAAGCTTGGCAACCCCTCTCAATGAAAGTGCTTTTCCACAGTCTGTGCCTAGGGCTACTTGAACAGGAAACCAACCATAGAGAAAAAACTGAGAACTCCTTTAATTTGTCAAGTTTCAAAAAGCTACTACAAACCATGTTGGATTTAGAGTTCCAAATTCATCTATCTATATAGGAGAGAACAGAGTGAAACCTAAAAATGAAAACTGCTACTGTAAACGAACGCGTCAACATAGAAGAACAAAATTTGGTGAGCCAAGTGGGATTTGTTCACTGATCATTACCACCAAGTATCATCAAGATTGGGTGAAAAAATATTTGCTGGTATTTCGGAAATTCGTAATTTCTTGGAAGCTTGGCAACCCCTCTCAATGTAAGTGCTTTTCCACAGTCTGTGCCTAGGGCTACTTGAACAGGAAACAAACCATAGAGACAAAACTGAGAACTCCTTTATTTTGTCAAGTTTCAAATAGCTACTACGAACCATGTTGGATTTAGAGTTCCAAATTCATCTATCTATATAGGAGAGAACAGAGGGAAACCTAAATATAAAAACTGCTACTGTAGACGAACGCTTCAACATAGAAGAACAAAATTTGGTGAGCCAAGTGGGATTTGTGTACTGATCATTACCACCAAGTATCATCAAGATTGGGTTAAAAAATATTTGCTGCTTTTTCGGAAAATCGTTATTTCTTAGAAGCTTGGCAACCCCTCTCAATGAAAGTGCTTTTCCATCGTCGGTGCCTAGGGCTACTTGAAGAGGAAACAAACCATAGAAACAAAACTGAGAACTCCTTTATTTTGTCAACTTTCTAAGAGCTACTACAAACCATGTTGTATATAGAGATCCAAATTCATCTATCTATATAAAAGAGAACAAAGTGAAACCTAAAAATAAAAACTGCTACTGTAGACAAACGCTTCAACCTGAAAGAACAAAATTTGGTGACCCAAGTTGGATTTGTGTACTGATTATTACCACCAAGTATCATGAAGAATGGGTGAAAAAAATATTTGCTGGTATTTCGGAAACTCGTTATTTCTTAGAAGCTTGGCAAACCACTCAATGAAAGTGCTTTTCCACAGTCTTTGCCTAGGGCTATTTGAAGAGGAAACAAACCATAGAGGCAAATCTGAGAACTCTTTATTTTGTCAAGTTTCAAAGAACTATTACAAACAATGTTGGATTTAGAGTTCCAAATTCATCTATCTATATAGGAGAGTACAGAGTGAAAACTAAATATAAAAACTGCTACTGTAGACGAACGCTTCAACCTAGAAGAATAAAATTTGGTGAGCCAAGTGGGATTTGTGTACCGATCATTACCACCAAGTATCATCAAGGTTGGGTGAAAAAATATTTGCTGATATTTCGAATACTCGTTATTTCTTAGAAGCTTGAAAACCCCTCTCAATGAAAGTGCTTTTCCACAGTCTCTGCCTAGGGCTACTTGAAGAGGAAACAAACCATAGTGACAAAACTGAGAACTCCTTTATTTTGTCAAGTTTCAAAGAGCTACTAGAAACCATGTTGGATTTAGAGTTCCAAATTAATCTATGTATGTAGGAGAGAACAGAGTGAAACCTAAATATATAAACTGCTACTGTAGACGAACGCTTCAACCTAGAAGAACAAAATCGGGTGAGCCAAGTGGGATTTGTGTACTGATCATTATCACCAAGTATCATCGAAACTGGGTGAAAAAATATTTGCTGGTATTTCGAATACTCGTTATTTGTTAGAAGCTTGGCAACCCCTCTCAATGAAAGTGCTTTTCCGCAGTCTGTGCCTAGGGCTACTTGAAGAGGAAAAAAACCGTAGAGACAAAACTGAGTACTCCTTTATTTTCTCAAGTATCAAAGAGCTACTTCAAACCATGTTGGATTTAGTGTTCCAAATTCATCTATCAATATAGAAGAGAACAGAGTGAAACCTAAAAATAAAACTGCTACTGTAAATGAACGCTTCTACCTTGAAGAAAAAAATTTGGTGAGCCAAGTGAGATTTGTGTACCTCTCATGACCACCACGTATCATCAAGATTGGGTGAAAAATTATCTGCTGGTATTTCGAAAACTCGAAATTTTTTGGAAGCTTGGCAACCCAACTCAATGAAAGTGCTTTTCCACAGTCTGTGCCTAGGGCTGTTTGAAGAGGAAACAAACCATAAAGACAAAACTAAGAACTACTTTAATTTGTCAAGTTTCAAAAAGCTACTACAAACCATGTTGGATTTAGAGTTACAAATTCATCTTTCTATATAGGAGAGAACAGAGTGAAACCTAAAAATGAAAACTGCTACAGTAAACGAACGCGTCAACATAGAAGAACAAAATTTGGTGAGCCAAGTGGGATTTGTTCACTGATCATTACCACCAAGTATCATCAAGATTGGGTGAAAAAATATTTGCTGGTATTTTGGAAACTCGTTATTTCTTAGAAGCTTGGCAACCCCTCTCAATGAAAGTGCTTTTCCACAGTCTGTGCCCAGGGCTACTTGACGAAAAAAGAAACCATAGAGAAAAAACTGAGAACTCCTTTATTTTGTCAAGTTTCAAAGAGCTACTACAAACCATGTTGGATTTAGAGTTCCAAATTCATCTATCTATATAGGAGAGAATAGAGGGAAACCTAAATATAAAAACAGCTAGTGTAGAAGAACGCTTCAACCTAGAATAACAAAATTTGGTGAGCCAAGTGGGATTTGTTTACTGATCATTACCATCAGGTATCATCAAGATTGGGTAAAAAATATTTGCTGGTATTTCGGAAACTCGTTATTTCTTAGAAGCTTGGCAACCCCTCTCAATGAAAGTGCTTTTCCACAGTCTGTGCCTAGGGCTACTTGAACAGGAAACAAACCATAGAGAAAAAACTGGGAACTCCTTTTTTTTGTCAAGTTTCAAAGAGCTACTACAAACCATTTTGGATTTGGAGTTCCAAATTCATCTATCTCTATAGGAGAGAACAGAGTGAAACCTAAATATAAAAACTGCTACTTAGACGAACGCTTCAACCTAGAAGAACAAAATTTGGTGAGCCAAGTGGGATTGTGAACCGATCATTACCACCAAGTATCATCAAGATTGGGTGAAAAATATTTGCTGGTATTTCGGAAACTCGTAATTTCTTGGAAGCTTGGCAACCCTCTCAATGAAAGTGCTTTTCCACAGTCTGTGCCTAGGACTACTTGAAGAGGAAACAAAACATAGAGAAAAAACCGAGAACTACTTTATTTTGTCAAGTTTCAATGAGCTACTGCAAACCATGTTGGATTTAGAGTTCCAAATTCATCTATCTATATAGGAGAGTACAGAGTGAAACCTAAATATAAAAACTGCTACTTAGACGAATGCTTCAACCTAGAAGAACAAAATTTGGTGAGCCAAGTGAGATTTGTGTACCTCTCATGACCACCACGTATCATCAAGATTGGGTGAAAAATTATCTGCTGGTATTTCGGAAACTCGTAATTTTTTGGAAGCTTGTCAACCCTTCTCAATGAAAGTGCTTTTCCACAGACTGCGCCTAGGGCTGTTTGAAGAGGAAACAAACCATAAAGATAAAACTAAGAACTACTTTATTTTGTCAAGTTTCAAAGAGCTATTACACACCATGCTGGATATAGAGTTACAAATTCATCTTTCTATTTAGGAGAGAACAGAGTGAAACCTAAATATAAAAACTGCTACTGTAGACGAACGCTTCAACCTAGAAGAACAAAATTTGGTGAGCCAAGTGGCATTTGTGTACTGATCATTAGCACCAGATATCATCAATATTGGGTCAAAAAATATTTGCTGGTATTTCGGAAACTCGTTATTTCTTAGAAGATTGGCAACCCCTCTCAATGAAAATGCTTTTCCACAATCTTGCCTAGGACAACTTGAAGAGGAAACAAACCATAGAGAAAAAACTGAGAATTCCTTTAATTTGTCAAGTTTCAAAAAGCTACTACAAACCATGTTGGATTTAGAGTTCCAAATTCATCTATCTATATAGGAGAGAACAGAGTGAAAACTAAAAATGAAAACTGCTACAGTAAACGAACGCGTCAACATAGAAGAACAAAATTTGGTGAGCCAAGTGGGATTTGTTCACTGATCATTACCACCAAGTATCATCAAGATTGGGTGAAAAAATATTTGCTGGTATTTTGGAAACTCGTTATTTCTTAGAAGCTTGGCAACCCCTCTCAATGAAAGTGCTTTTCCACAGTCTGTGCCTAGGGCTACTTGAAGAGGAAACAAACCATAGAGAAAAAACTGAGAACTCCTTTATTTTTTCAAGTTTCAAAGAGCTACTACAAACCATGTTGGATTTAGAATTCCAAATTCATCTATCTATATAGGAGAGAAAAGATTGAAACCTAAATATAAATACTGCTACTCTAGACGAACGCTTCAACCTAGAAGAACACAATTTGGTGAGCGAAGTGGGATTTGTGTACTGATCATTTCCACCAAGTATCTTCAAGATTGGGTGAAAAAATATTTCCTGGTATTTCGGAATCTCGTTATTTCATAGAAGCTTGGCAACCCCTTTCACTGAAAGTGCTTTTCCCCAGTCTCTGCCCAGGGCTACTTGAAGAGGAAACAAACCATAGAGAGAAAACTGAGAACTCCTTTATTTTGGCAAGTTTCAAAGAACTACTACAAACCATGTTGTATTTAGAGTTCCAAATTCATCTATCTATATAGGAGAGAACAGAGTGAAACCTAAAAATAAAAACTGCTACTGTAAACGAACGCTTCAACCTAGAAGAACAAAATTTGGTGAGCCAAGTGGGATTTGTTTGCTGATCATTAGCACCAGATATCATCAATATTGGGTCAAAAAATATTTGCTGGTATTTCGGAAACTCGTTATTTCTTAGAAGATTGGCAACCCCTCTCAATGAAAGTGCTTTTCCACAGTCTTGCCTATGACAACTTGAAGAGGAAACAAACCATAGAGAAAAAACTGAGAACTCCTTTATTTTGTCAAGTTTCAAAAAGCTACTACAAACCATGTTGGATTTAGAGTTCCAAATTCATCTATCTATATAGGAGAGAACAGAGTGAAACCTAAAAATGAAAACTGCTACTGTAAAGGAACGCGTCAACATAGAAGAAGAAAATTTGGTGAGCCAAGTGGGATTTGTTCACTGATCATTACCACCAAGTATCATCCAGATTGGGTGAAAAAATATTTGCTGGTATTTTGGAAACTCGTTATTTCTTAGAAGCTTGGCAAACCCTCTCAATGAAAGTGCTTTTCCACAGTCTGTGCCTAGGGCTACTTGAAGAGGAAACAAACCATAGAGACCAAAATGAGAACTTCTTTATTTCGTCAAGTTTCAAAGAGCTACTACAAACCATGTTGGATTTAGAGTTCCAAATTCATCTATCTATATAGGAGAGAATAGAGGGAAACCTAAATATTAAAACTGCTACTGTAGACGAACGCTTCAACCTAGAAGAACAAAATTTGGTGAGCCAAGTGGGATTTGTGTAGTGATCATTACCAGCAAGTATCACCAAGATTGGGTGAAAAAATATTTGCTAGTATTACGGAAAATCGTTATTTTTTAGAAGCTTGGCAACCCCTCTCAATGAAAGTGCTTTTCCACAGTCTGTACCTAGGGCTACTTGAAGAGGAAACAAACCATAGAGAAAAAACTGAGAACTCCTTTTTTTTGTCAAGTTTCAAAAAGCTACTACAAACCATGTTGGTTTTAGAGTTCCAAATTCATCTATCTATATAGCAGAGAACAGAGTAAAACCTAAAAATTAAAACTGCTACTGTAAACGAACGCTTCAACCTAGAAGAACAAAATTTGGTGAGCCAAGTGGGATTTGTTTGCTGATCATTAGCACCAGATATCATCAATATTGGGTCAAAAAATATTTGCTGGTATTTCGGAAACTCGTTATTTCTTAGAAGATTGGCAACCCCTCTCAATGAAAGTGCTTTTCCACAGTCTTGCCTATGACAACTTGAAGAGGAAACAAACCATAGAGAAAAAACTGAGAACTCCTTTATTTTGTCAAGTTTCAAAAAGCTACTACAAACCATGTTGGATTTAGAGTTCCAAATTCATCTATCTATATAGGAGAGAACAGAGTGAAACCTAAAAATGAAAACTGCTACTGTAAAGGAACGCGTCAACATAGAAGAAGAAAATTTGGTGAGCCAAGTGGGATTTGTTCACTGATCATTACCACCAAGTATCATCCAGATTGGGTGAAAAAATATTTGCTGGTATTTTGGAAACTCGTTATTTCTTAGAAGCTTGGCAAACCCTCTCAATGAAAGTGCTTTTCCACAGTCTGTGCCTAGGGCTACTTGAAGAGGAAACAAACCATAGAGACCAAAATGAGAACTTCTTTATTTCGTCAAGTTTCAAAGAGCTACTACAAACCATGTTGGATTTAGAGTTCCAAATTCATCTATCTATATAGGAGAGAATAGAGGGAAACCTAAATATTAAAACTGCTACTGTAGACGAACGCTTCAACCTAGAAGAAGAAAATTTGGTGAGCCAAGTGGGATTTGTGTAGTGATCATTACCAGCAAGTATCACCAAGATTGGGTGAAAAAATATTTGCTAGTATTACGGAAAATCGTTATTTTTTAGAAGCTTGGCAACCCCTCTCAATGAAAGTGCTTTTCCACAGTCTGTACCTAGGGCTACTTGAAGAGGAAACAAACCATAGAGAAAAAACTGAGAACTCCTTTTTTTTGTCAAGTTTCAAAAAGCTACTACAAACCATGTTGGTTTTAGAGTTCCAAATTCATCTATCTATATAGCAGAGAACAGAGTAAAACCTAAAAATTAAAACTGCTACTGTAAACGAACGCTTCAACCTAGAAGAACAAAATTTGGTGAGCCAAGTGGGATTTGTGTACTTGTAATTACCACCACCTATAATCAACATTGGGTGAAAAAATATTTGCTGGTATTTCGGAAAATCTTAATTTCTTGGAAGCTTGTCAACCTCTTTCAATGAAAGTTCTTTTCCACAGTCTCTGCTTAGGGCTACATGAAGCGGAAACAAATCATAGAGACAAAACTGAGAACTCCTTTATTTTGTCAAGTTTCAAAGAGCTATTACTCACCATTTTGGATTTAGTGTTCCAAATTCATCTATCTATATAGGAGAGAACAGGCGGAACCTAAAAATATAAAATGCTTCTGTAAAAGAACGCTTCCACCTAGAAGAACAAAATTTGGTGAGTCAAGTGGGATTTGTGTACCGATCATTACCACCAAGTATCATCAAGATTCGGTGAAAAAATATTTGCTGGTATTTCGGAAACTCGTTATTTCTTAGAAGCTTGGCAACCCCTCTCAATGAAAGTGCATTTCCACAGTCAGTGCCTAGGGCTACTTGAAGAGAAAACCATCCATAGAGACAAAACTGAGAACTCCTTTATTTTGTCAAGTTTCAAAGGGCTACTACAAACCATGTTGGATTTAGAGTTCCAAATTCATCTATCTATATAGGAGAGAACAGAGTGAAACCTAAAAATAAAAACTGCTACTGTAAACGAACGCTTCAACCTGGAAGAACAAAATTTGGTGAGCCAAGTGGGATTTGTGTACTGATCATTACCACCAAGTATCATCACGATTCGGTGAAAAAATATTTGCTGGTATTTCGGAAACTCGTTATTTCTTAGAAGCTTGGCAAACCCTCTCAATGAAAGTGCTTTTCCACCGTCTGTGCCTAGGGCTACGTGAAGAGGAAACAAACCATAGAAACAAACCTGGGAACTCCTTTATTTTGTCAATTTTCAAAGAGCGATTACAAACCATGTTGGATTTAGTGTTCCAAATTCATCTATCTATATAGCAGAGAATAGAGTGAAACCTAAATATTAAAACTGCTACTGTAGACGAACGCTTCAACCTAGAAGAACGAAATTTGGTGAGCCAAGTGGGATTTGTGTACTGATCATTACCACCAAGTATCACCAACATTGGGAGGAAAAATCTTTGCATGTATTTCGGAAACTCAGAATTTCTTGGAAGCTTGGCAACCCCTCTCAATGAAAGTGCTTTTCCACAGTCTCTGCTTAGGGTTACTTGAAGCGGAAACAAAATCATAGAGAAAAAACTGAGAAATCCTTTATTTTGTCAAGTTTTAAAGAGCTACTACAAACGATACTGGATTTAGAGTTCCAAATTCATCTGTCTATATAGGGGAGAACAGAAGGAAACCTAAATATAAAAACTGCTACTGTAAACGAATGCTTCAACCTAGAAGAACAAAATTTGGTGAGCCAAGTGGGATTTGTGTACTGATCATTACCACCAAGTATCATCTAGATTCGGTGAAAAAATATTTGTGGGTATTTCGGAAACTCGTTATTTTATAGAAGCTTGGCTACCGCTCTAAATTAAAGTGCTTTTAAACAGTCTGTGCCTAGGTCTACTTGAAGAGGAAACAAAACATAGAGACAAAACTGAGAACTACTTTATTTTGCCAAGTTTCAATGAGCTACTGCAAACCATGTTGGATTTAGAGTTCCAAAGTCATCTGTCTATATAGGAGAGAACAGAGTGAAACCTACATATAAAAACTGCTACTGGAAACGAACGCTTCAACCAAGAACAACAAAATTTGGTGAGCCAAGTGGGATTTGTGTACTGATCATTACCACGTAGTATCATCAAGATTGGGTGAAAAAATATTTGCTGGTATTTCGGAAACTCGTTATTTCTTAGAAGCTTGGCAACCCCTCTCAATGAAAGTGCTTTTCCACAGTCTGTGCCTAGGACTACTTGAAGAGGAAACAAAACATAGAGACAAAACTGAGAACTACGTTATTTTGTCAAGTATCAAAGAGCTACTGCAAACCATGTTGGATTTAGAGTTCCAAATTCATCTATCTATATAGAAGAGAACAGAGTGAAACCTAAAAATAAAAACTGCTACTATAAACGAATGCTTCAACCTAGAAGAACAAAATTTTGTGAGCCAAGTGGGATTTGTTTACATGTCATTACCACCACGTATCATCAACATTGGGTGAAAAAATATTTCCTGGTATTTCGGAAACTCGTTATTTCTTAGAAGCTTGGCAACCCCTCTCAATGAAAGTGCATTTCCACAGTCAGTGCCTAGGGCTACTTGAAGAGGAAACAATCCATAGAGACAAAACTGACAACTCCTTTATTTTGTCAAGTTTCAAAGAGCTACTACAAACCATGTTGGATTTAGAGTTCCAAATTCATCTATCTATATAGGAGAGAACAGAGGGAAACCTAAATATAAAACTGCTACAGTAGACGACCGCTTCAACCTAGAAGAACAAAATTTGGTGAGCCAAGTGGGATTTGTTTGCTGATCATTAGCACCAGATATCATCAATATTGGGTCAAAAAATATTTGCTGGTATTTCGGAAACTCGTTATTTCTTAGAAGATTGGCAACCCCTCTCAATGAAAGTGCTTTTCCACAGTCTTGCCTATGACAACTTGAAGAGGAAACAAACCATAGAGAAAAAACTGAGAACTCCTTTATTTTGTCAAGTTTCAAAAAGCTACTACAAACCATGTTGGATTTAGAGTTCCAAATTCATCTATCTATATAGGAGAGAACAGAGTGAAACCTAAAAATGAAAACTGCTACTGTAAAGGAACGCGTCAACATAGAAGAAGAAAATTTGGTGAGCCAAGTGGGATTTGTTCACTGATCATTACCACCAAGTATCATCCAGATTGGGTGAAAAAATATTTGCTGGTATTTTGGAAACTCGTTATTTCTTAGAAGCTTGGCAAACCCTCTCAATGAAAGTGCTTTTCCACAGTCTGTGCCTAGGGCTACTTGAAGAGGAAACAAACCATAGAGACCAAAATGAGAACTTCTTTATTTCGTCAAGTTTCAAAGAGCTACTACAAACCATGTTGGATTTAGAGTTCCAAATTCATCTATCTATATAGGAGAGAATAGAGGGAAACCTAAATATTAAAACTGCTACTGTAGACGAACGCTTCAACCTAGAAGAACAAAATTTGGTGAGCCAAGTGGGATTTGTGTAGTGATCATTACCAGCAAGTATCACCAAGATTGGGTGAAAAAATATTTGCTAGTATTACGGAAATCGTTATTTTTTAGAAGCTTGGCAACCCCTCTCAATGAAAGTGCTTTTCCACAGTCTGTACCTAGGGCTACTTGAAGAGGAAACAAACCATAGAGAAAAAACTGAGAACTCCTTTTTTTTGTCAAGTTTCAAAAAGCTACTACAAACCTTGTTGGTTTTAGAGTTCCAAATTCATCTATCTATATAGCAGAGAACAGAGTAAAACCTAAAAATTAAAACTGCTACTGTAAACGAACGCTTCAACCTAGAAGAACAAAATTTGGTGAGCCAAGTGGGATTTGTGTACTTGTAATTACCACCACCTATAATCAACATTGGGTGAAAAAATATTTGCTGGTATTTCGGAAAATCTTAATTTCTTGGAAGCTTGTCAACCTCTTTCAATGAAAGTTCTTTTCCACAGTCTCTGCTTAGGGCTACATGAAGCGGAAACAAATCATAGAGACAAAACTGAGAACTCCTTTATTTTGTCAAGTTTCAAAGAGCTATTACTCACCATTTTGGATTTAGTGTTCCAAATTCATCTATCTATATAGGAGAGAACAGGCGGAACCTAAAAATATAAAATGCTTCTGTAAAAGAACGCTTCCACCTAGAAGAACAAAATTTGGTGAGTCAAGTGGGATTTGTGTACCGATCATTACCACCAAGTATCATCAAGATTCGGTGAAAAAATATTTGCTGGTATTTCGGAAACTCGTTATTTCTTAGAAGCTTGGCAACCCCTCTCAATTAAAGTGCATTTCCACAGTCAGTGCCTAGGGCTACTTGAAGAGAAAACCATCCATAGAGACAAAACTGAGAACTCCTTTATTTTGTCAAGTTTCAAAGGGCTACTACAAACCATGTTGGATTTAGAGTTCCAAATTCATCTATCTATATAGGAGAGAACAGAGTGAAACCTAAAAATAAAAACTGCTACTGTAAACGAACGCTTCAACCTGGAAGAACAAAATTTGGTGAGCCAAGTGGGATTTGTGTACTGATCATTACCACCAAGTATCATCACGATTCGGTGAAAAAATATTTGCTGGTATTTCGGAAACTCGTTATTTCTTAGAAGCTTGGCAAACCCTCTCAATGAAAGTGCTTTTCCACCGTCTGTGCCTAGGGCTACGTGAAGAGGAAACAAACCATAGAAACAAACCTGGGAACTCCTTTATTTTGTCAATTTTCAAAGAGCGATTACAAACCATGTTGGATTTAGTGTTCCAAATTCATCTATCTATATAGCAGAGAATAGAGTGAAACCTAAATATTAAAACTGCTACTGTAGACGAACGCTTCAACCTAGAAGAACGAAATTTGGTGAGCCAAGTGGGATTTGTGTACTGATCATTACCACCAAGTATCACCAACATTGGGAGGAAAAATCTTTGCATGTATTTCGGAAACTCAGAATTTCTTGGAAGCTTGGCAACCCCTCTCAATGAAAGTGCTTTTCCACAGTCTCTGCTTAGGGTTACTTGAAGCGGAAACAAAATCATAGAGAAAAAACTGAGAAATCCTTTATTTTGTCAAGTTTTAAAGAGCTACTACAAACGATACTGGATTTAGAGTTCCAAATTCATCTGTCTATATAGGGGAGAACAGAAGGAAACCTAAATATAAAAACTGCTACTGTAAACGAATGCTTCAACCTAGAAGAACAAAATTTGGTGAGCCAAGTGGGATTTGTGTACTGATCATTACCACCAAGTATCATCTAGATTCGGTGAAAAAATATTTGTGGGTATTTCGGAAACTCGTTATTTTATAGAAGCTTGGCTACCGCTCTAAATTAAAGTGCTTTTAAACAGTCTGTGCCTAGGTCTACTTGAAGAGGAAACAAAACATAGAGACAAAACTGAGAACTACTTTATTTTGCCAAGTTTCAATGAGCTACTGCAAACCATGTTGGATTTAGAGTTCCAAAGTCATCTGTCTATATAGGAGAGAACAGAGTGAAACCTACATATAAAAACTGCTACTGGAAACGAACGCTTCAACCAAGAACAACAAAATTTGGTGAGCCAAGTGGGATTTGTGTACTGATCATTACCACGTAGTATCATCAAGATTGGGTGAAAAAATATTTGCTGGTATTTCGGAAACTCGTTATTTCTTAGAAGCTTGGCAACCCCTCTCAATGAAAGTGCTTTTCCACAGTCTGTGCCTAGGACTACTTGAAGAGGAAACAAAACATAGAGACAAAACTGAGAACTACGTTATTTTGTCAAGTATCAAAGAGCTACTGCAAACCATGTTGGATTTAGAGTTCCAAATTCATCTATCTATATAGAAGAGAACAGAGTGAAACCTAAAAATAAAAACTGCTACTATAAACGAATGCTTCAACCTAGAAGAACAAAATTTTGTGAGCCAAGTGGGATTTGTTTACATGTCATTACCACCACGTATCATCAACATTGGGTGAAAAAATATTTCCTGGTATTTCGGAAACTCGTTATTTCTTAGAAGCTTGGCAACCCCTCTCAATGAAAGTGCATTTCCACAGTCAGTGCCTAGGGCTACTTGAAGAGGAAACAATCCATAGAGACAAAACTGACAACTCCTTTATTTTGTCAAGTTTCAAAGAGCTACTACAAACCATGTTGGATTTAGAGTTCCAAATTCATCTATCTATATAGGAGAGAACAGAGGGAAACCTAAATATAAAACTGCTACAGTAGACGACCGCTTCAACCTAGAAGAACAAAATTTGGTGAGCCAAGTGGGATTTGTTTGCTGATCATTAGCACCAGATATCATCAATATTGGGTCAAAAAATATTTGCTGGTATTTCGGAAACTCGTTATTTCTTAGAAGATTGGCAACCCCTCTCAATGAAAGTGCTTTTCCACAGTCTTGCCTATGACAACTTGAAGAGGAAACAAACCATAGAGAAAAAACTGAGAACTCCTTTATTTTGTCAAGTTTCAAAAAGCTACTACAAACCATGTTGGATTTAGAGTTCCAAATTCATCTATCTATATAGGAGAGAACAGAGTGAAACCTAAAAATGAAAACTGCTACTGTAAAGGAACGCGTCAACATAGAAGAAGAAAATTTGGTGAGCCAAGTGGGATTTGTTCACTGATCATTACCACCAAGTATCATCCAGATTGGGTGAAAAAATATTTGCTGGTATTTTGGAAACTCGTTATTTCTTAGAAGCTTGGCAAACCCTCTCAATGAAAGTGCTTTTCCACAGTCTGTGCCTAGGGCTACTTGAAGAGGAAACAAACCATAGAGACCAAAATGAGAACTTCTTTATTTCGTCAAGTTTCAAAGAGCTACTACAAACCATGTTGGATTTAGAGTTCCAAATTCATCTATCTATATAGGAGAGAATAGAGGGAAACCTAAATATTAAAACTGCTACTGTAGACGAACGCTTCAACCTAGAAGAACAAAATTTGGTGAGCCAAGTGGGATTTGTGTAGTGATCATTACCAGCAAGTATCACCAAGATTGGGTGAAAAAATATTTGCTAGTATTACGGAAAATCGTTATTTTTTAGAAGCTTGGCAACCCCTCTCAATGAAAGTGCTTTTCCACAGTCTGTACCTAGGGCTACTTGAAGAGGAAACAAACCATAGAGAAAAAACTGAGAACTCCTTTTTTTTGTCAAGTTTCAAAAAGCTACTACAAACCTTGTTGGTTTTAGAGTTCCAAATTCATCTATCTATATAGCAGAGAACAGAGTAAAACCTAAAATTTAAAACTGCTACTGTAAACGAACGCTTCAACCTAGAAGAACAAAATTTGGTGAGCCAAGTGGGATTTGTGTACTTGTAATTACCACCACCTATAATCAACATTGGGTGAAAAAATATTTGCTGGTATTTCGGAAAATCTTAATTTCTTGGAAGCTTGTCAACCTCTTTTCAATGAAAGTTCTTTCCACAGTCTCTGCTTAGGGCTACCATGAAGCGGAAACAAATCATAGAGACAAAACTGAGAACTCCT